>NW_027069513.1:2066680-2076066 GCF_002906115.3 Quercus suber | reverse complement strand
TGAGCAGAAAAACCAAAAAAACCTAGCAGAAATATAAGCAAAACCCAGATAAGAAAAACCAGAAAAAAGAGTAGAAATATAAGCAACCCAAATCAGAACCAACAGATTGAGGACAACTAGCAAAAACCCAGCCTAAAACGCAGAGAGAGGCCGAAACCCATGCCCGAAACACAAACCCGAAATGCAAACAAAGCCCCAAACCCAGCCTGAAATCCATGTTGAAACTCATACCGAAATACAAACACAGCTTAAAATCCACTTTGAAACACAAACATAAATGCCAAAACCCATACTGAAACACAAACACAAACGTTGAAATGGGTCAGCGATGGAGGCTTGGGGCTTGGGGCTTGGGTCGGCGACGAATTGAGGAAGAAAGATGGTTGGAGCTTGGCAGGGGAGAGACATACCCAGATTGAATAGTGCGGCAGAACCACCAAGGCACCACCGGAACAAGGGCGGCGAGATGGTAGAGAGAAGCTTGACGGTGGCTCTAAACGGCGTGGATTCTCTCTCTCTCTCTCTCTGCCGGACATGGTTCTCTTCTCCTCTTTCCGTTGGGTTTTGGACGTTTGGGGTTTTATTTTTTATTTTTTATTATGTTTGTATTTGAAAGTCACGTGAGTGATATTGCTTATTCTGTTAGTGTTTTAACGTGTGACTAACTGAAGTATTGATTTGGCAGTTGTGAATAGTTAAAGGAGTAAATTGGCCAATAAAAAAGTTGAGGGGGTCTTTTGGCCAGTAGTTAAAAGTTTAGGGGGTGTATGAGCATTTTTTCCAAAAAACGCCAATCATAATTAAAAGGTTTATTTGTCATTTAACAACGACATTAGCATGAAATATAGCCAGAAGAACTCAAATAGAAACACTATATAATATTAGGTATGAAAATAAAAAATTTTAAACCACCATGAATTTTTAAGAGATCATGGTTGGCTTTAATTTGAAATTTCTTTAAAAAAAAAAAAAACCTTGTAAGTTGTAACTCAATTAACACCTCTAGTATTTCCAACTAATAAATAACAAGAAAAATAAGTAAATTATGTATTTAGTCTCTTAGATGGAGATTTCTAGTATGGCAAATGGCAAAAAAAAAAGAAGTTAAAATACAAAACTTACTCTTTAAGTTTCTTCAAAATTCATTTTAGTCCTCTAAGTTCTAAATTTATTCAATTAATACATTTAATTCAATTTTTGTCAAAATTTTTTGAAAAAAAAATTTAGAAATTTTTTTAATCCTTAATTGATTTTTTTTTAATTTAAAAAATTTGAAGAAAAATTTAAAAAATTGGAAAATTAACCACAACATATAACAAAAGTTGATAGAAAAGTCTTAATTGAATAAACTTGAAAGTTAGAAGACTGAAATGAATAGCAGCAAAGTTAAAGAATTGAAATGAATTTTGGTGAAAAATAGAGAATAAGTTTAGCATTTTAACCAAAAAAAAAGTTTATTACCACGAAAAAACTAATTTTTTATATTAGCCGTTAGTCATGCTAGCAATTTTTATCTAAAATATAACAATATGAACTAAATTAATACAATACTAAAAAATTAAGTATAAATTGAAATCAAATTGAAATATGGTACTAGGATAACATTTAAAATAAAAAAAAAGAAAGAAAAAAGAAAAAGAAAAAGGAATATGCAGCGTTTTTCTTCTTTAAAAATGGGTGCGTAGTTATTTATTTATTTATATTTTGAGAAAGAATGGGTGCGTAGTTATTGATTGATGCTGTCTGACTCTTCTGGTGGTGTAGAGCAGTCGGTAAGTTAATAATACAACACAACACAGCAAAAACACTTTTCTTCTGTTTCTTTTTTCTCTCTAATCGCCACCGTCATCGTCACAACCTCACTGGATACACCTTTCCTTCCATCCTCATCACCATCACCATCACCATCACACTAACTGTCTTTCTAACCAAAATCTATCTTAAACCAACTCTCTCTCTCTCTCTCTCTCTCACTGTAAGGTCTCTCTCTTCTTTCTTTTCTCTTCTAAATTTTTATATCTCTATCCTTGCCCTTATTTTCTGCGTATTTATTTATTTCTCTCTTTTGTTTTTTTTTTTATGTGGGTAACGATAGATTTGAGAGACTCGGTTGGTGATCGTGGCCGATGAACAATCAGAAAAGGAGAAGAGTTTTCGCCTTCTGATCCATCGCTTTTCTCAGAATCGTTGTATTTCGCTTTTGTATAATTGTTTTTTTGCTCATCTAGGGTTAGGGTTTTGCTTTCCAATATTGGCGTTGTACTCTGTTCTATAGTTTGCTTTGCTTTTATTTTTTATGGTTCCAATTTGTTTGTAGCTTTGGAAAGTTTATTTTTTCCACCCAGTACTGTAAAATCAACTATTATTTCATTGTTCTATTTTTTTTTTCTTTTTAGAATTTTCATTTGTTTCTGGTTTGAATTTTATTGGAAAAAAAAAAAAAAAGAGAGAAAAAATAAGAGAGAAAAAAAAATTCTGTGAAATAGTATAAATAATTTGCTTAGAATTCAGACCATCCCCATATTGTCAAAAAAAAAAAAAAAAAAAGGGAAAAAAAATTAAAACAATAAAATTTGTGGCAGTGTAAAATAAAATTATTATAAATGGGGAGCCCCGGATTGATTAATCGGAATAATGGGAAGAGATTAGGCATTACAGAACCAATTTCATTGAGTGGACCTACTGAAGAAGACGTGATCAAGACCCGTGAACTTGAAAAGGTTCCATTTTTATTATTTTTGGTGAATTGAATTTGTTTTGTTGATATTTACTATGACCCATTACTTGGTTTGGAATTTATAGCTGAAAAAATTATTGATGAATTGGGTTTTGTGGGTGTTCAGTATTTGCGAGATGCTGGACTGTATGAGAGTCAGGAAGAAGCTGTGAGTAGGGAGGAAGTGCTTGGCAGACTTGACCAGGTTCAACTGATAAGTTGTTTGTTGCATTGTTATTACTTTGGTTGTTTAGTGAGAAAAGTGGGGAAAGTACTATGTGTATGTTTTGTATTGTATGTTGGCTTTTGAGTTTATGAAAAAAATTGAACTTCTGTGAGCATGGTTCTGGTTTTTGTTCTTGTGAATTTGTATTTCCGAATGCAATGCTGATGTTGATGTTTAAAATTTTGAATAGACTGTAAAGATTTGGGTCAAAACAATTAGCCGTGCAAAGGGGTTGAATGAGCAACTCGTGCATGAAGCAAATGCCAAGATTTTCACATTTGGTTCTTATCGGCTAGGGGTATGAAACTCTGTCTCCCTAGTTCAAAATGTTTTGTTGTTTACATTTTATGTGTTTTTAATATTTTCATCCCTTGAATTATGGTTCATCCTACTTCTTTTTTATGTTGTTTTGATTTTTAAGGTGCATGGCCCTGGTACGGATATAGATACGCTTTGTGTGGGACCTAGACATGCAACAAGAGAAGTGCGATCAGCTCTTGTCTACTTATGGAACAATGGTTTTTACTTTCTTTTAGATTGTATTGCCTTATGAGCTTAAAATGACTTATTGGCTGTAGGAAGATTTCTTTGGTGAGCTACACAGAATGCTGATGGAGATGCCTGAAGTAACGGATATGCACCCAGTTCCTGATGCTCATGTTCCAGTTATGAGATTTAAGTTCCTTGGGGTGTCCATAGACCTTCTTTATGCAAAACTTTCACTCTGGGTTATTCCTGAAGTAAGTGCCGATTTATCCTGTCAATTACTTATTTTCATCTGCTTCCTTCTTCTTTTTATTTATTTTATTTAAAAATTTAATTTAATTATCATTATTTTTTAATATTTTAAGCTATGGTTCAATCAATAGGAAGTTGTGAATAGAAGGAAAGTTGGACTATCTTTGTTTTGTAGAAACCACACAGGTGTGTGGTTTGTCAATAGGCCAATGTGGATTAGATATACGTTGTGCTAATCCAAGGGTTGTGTTTATTCTAATATAATATCTTAATTTAACATGCTATTTATTTTGACAGGGCATAATGTCTAACGTATTGTATAAATCATTTAATCTTGTGCTCATGAGATAAGAGTGAAGAATTGCGTATCCATATACCATTTTTTCCTTTTTTCTAAGAGAAATTATGTCCTCGTGCTGCTTGAGTCCTCTCTCTTTGATTTCCTATTTCTTTCTGTCTGGAATATTATCTGGTGTCAAATTTTGCAGCAGGAGTCTTATTTAACATGTTTAATTGCAGCAGGAGTCTTATTTAACATGTTTAATTGCATCGTTAGTCCTATTATTTTGAAGAGTGTACTATTTTTAGGATCTAGTTTTCATGCCTCATCTTCATATGAAATTCCCTTTGTGTTTCCTCCCCCCCCCCCTTCTTTTGTCCACAAGCCTTAAGAGGCTAGAGGCTAAATAACTGTTGTCTTCTTCTACTGAAAATGATGGGTGGAGTGCTAGGACTTGAACAGGGTTCCAAATAGTGACAACTTTTCTTTTAGTGGCAGTACAATTAATGCAATGCACCTCATGTGACATGGTTAAAGATTTCTTATGAAGCTCTTGAAGATGATAAGAGTATTGCAGTTGCCTTTAGATGGCTGCTTCTTGGGAGATTTTGGATTAGGTGGTTTTCCAAAGATGACGAGGGTAGGCTGGTGAAAGATGCTATGATATAAATGTGAAGGAGCCATGTGTTTTCGATGGCCTATTTACGAAGCTCCCTTGTTGGGTCCATAAATCTGCCAATAGATGGAGATCTTAAAGTAAGTTTTGGGCGTAGAGGAGCCGTTGGGGATGCAATAAACTTATCAAACAGATTCCTTACATTATAGGACATTCCAATTAACATTGGGGTGGATAGAAATGAAACTAGTATATTTTGATTTCTTGTTTCCATGGTGCGTAAAAGTATATATCTTGTAAGTTTGCTTCAATGTGTGTGCATTTCTGTTTTTAACAAGTTATTCTGGTGCAGGACCTAGATATTTCACAGGACTCAATACTACAGAATGCAGATGAACAGACAGTACGTAGTCTCAATGGCTGTAGAGTTACTGACCAAATTTTGCGTTTGGTTCCAAACATTCAGGTGGTGGCGATTGCCTTTTCTAAATTATATCTGCTTATAAATTTCTTTTTTGAAATTCTCCATTGAATTTATTGTCCCTGATTGCCTGTTCGTTTTTTAAAGTGCAGAATTTCCGCACAACATTGAGGTGCATGAGATTTTGGGCAAAACGTCGTGGTGTTTACTCAAATGTAGGGTGTAATTAAATAATTTCCTTATTTCTTACTATTCTCTGTCATTTATTAGGGCATTTTCTTCCCTGTTGTGGGCAGGTTTCAGGGTTTCTTGGTGGTATAAACTGGGCATTGCTGGTTGCTCGCATATGCCAGCTATATCCCAATGCGCTGCCCAATATGTTAGTGTCTCGATTCTTCAGGGTGTACACTCAGTGGCGTTGGCCAAATCCAGTAATGCTTTGCTCTATTGAAGAAGGATCTCTTGGACTTCAAGTTTGGGATCCTAGGAGAAACCCGAAGGACAGATATCATTTGATGCCTATAATAACTCCTGCTTACCCCTGCATGAACTCTAGCTATAATGTCTCATTTAGTACTTTGCGAATTATGTCAGAGGAGTTTCAGAGGGGGAGTGAGATTTGTGAGGTATGATCCCACTGTTTAATTTGCGATATGTTTCTTCTTAACTCTTTTTTTTTTTTTTGATAGGTAATAAGAATATTATTAAAACAAACTAAAAACAGAAGAAATCCAATACAAGATGTTCATGATGGTGAACACAAGGAAAAGCAACAAACGAACAAACAGCAACAAAGAACAAGAAAAAACTTAAAGAGCAATACTAAGAGAAGAAATAAACTCTAAGATAGTGGAGCAATCCGATAAGCCCCAACACCTAGACCAATCAAATAAAGTCTTTTGGCATAAAGCTTGTAATTGAACCAAGGATTTTTCGGTATCCTTTAAAGAGCGCCGATTTCCTTCCGTCCAAATAATCCACATCAAACAGCTAGGAATCATATTCCATATGTCTGAATTAAATTTTCCTAGCCAAAAACTCCAACAATACACCAAGCTTTCCACAGAGCCTGGCATGACCCATTGTGTCCCAAAGATCTGAAACATATAAACCCACAGAGAGTGAGCTACCAGACAATGGAGGAGAAGATGATCCACAGTTTCCTCATTCCGATGGCACATACAACACCTATTCACCAAAATGCGCCCCTTAAGCATAAGATTATCCAATGTAAGGATTTGCCCATGAACCGCTGTCCACACAAAAAATGCCACCCTTTTAAGGATCTTAGCTTTCCAAACACCCTTCCACGGAAAATTGGAGGCAGTTGCACCCCTAATGGTATTGTAATAGGACCGGGTATCAAACTTGCCATTCCCTTTGAGACACCAATGAGAAGTGTCAAGGAAAGAGAAGGCAGCCCCTAATTCCTTTTCATGAAAATCCCTATGAAATCTCAAATTCCAAATTCTATCGCTACCACCCTCCTGGTAGCATAAAACATCAGAAATGCAAGCTTTCTTGTCATTAGAACACACATACAATTGAGGATAGAGCTTTTTAAGTGAGATATCTCCAACCCACTTATCATGCCAAAAAAGAATACGTGAGTCATCCCCCACCACTAAGATCACATATTTGGAGAAACTCTCCCAACCATCATGAATACCACGCCACGGACCACATCCGTGGGCCCTTCTACATATTTTAGTATTCCACCCCCCTTGACCCTCACCATATTTAGATGCAATAACCCTCCTCCAAAGATGAGTGCCTTCTTGCCCAAACCTCCATAACCATTTCCCTAACAAGGCTTTATTAAAATACACCAACTTCCTGATCCCCAAACCACCTAAAACTATCGGTAAACACACCTTCTCCCAAACCACCAATGGATATTTGAAACACTCCTCTGAAGATCCCCATAAAACTTCCTTTGAATACGCTCCAATCTATCAGCCACAGCTACAGGAATGACAAATAAAGATAGATAGTACGTAGGAAGGCTAGAAAGAGTACTCTTCACCAAGGTAAGTCTACGCCCTTAGATAAATAAAAACGCTTCCAACCTGAGAGTTTCTTCTCCATCCTCTCCAAAATAGGATTTCACATAGATGCTGTTTTGTAAGGGGTGCCCAACGGCATACCCAAGTATTTCAAAGGCAGACTACCCACCCTACATCGAAGAATGGTAGCCAACGCATCTATATTTCCAACCTCCCCAACCGGAACAATCTCACTCTTCCCCGCATTATCTTAGACCAATAAATGCTTGGAAGCAAGACAATGCCAGCCTAATGGACAACAACTGATCTCTAGACGCATCACAAAACAAAATGGTATCATCTGCAAACAGCAAGTGTGAAATGATAAGTTGACTTCTTAGTGTAATCAAATTAAATGATAAAATCTTATACTATTATTATTGTTGTTATATCTTGTTTTTGTTTTGTTTTTATTTTATTTTTAAGAGAGGGGGGAGGGGGAAGAAAAGAGCTACCCTATAATTATAGGGTGGGGGATTTTCCATTTGAGCTACTATTTATTGGCTTGTGGTGGTTATTTTCATTATTTTAGTTTTAGAATTTGACATTTATTAGTGCTTGCAGGCTATGGAGGCAAGCAAGGCAGATTGGGATACTCTTTTTGAGCCTTATGCATTCTTTGAAGCGTATAAGAATTACCTACAAATAGAGATTACTGCAGAAAATGCTGATGATCTGAGAAATTGGAAAGGCTGGGTTGAGTCTCGCCTCCGCCAGCTAACATTGAAGGTGGAAACTCTCAGAGTTTGTTATTTCCAGCTTTTTATTTATTTTTGTTCTTTTATCCTGTTTTGTTTTCCAATTTATAGATTCGTAATATAGCTTATCATGTGTTACTGTAGATTGAGAGACATACTTATCAGATGCTTCAGTGCCACCCACATCCAGGGGATTTTTCAGACAAATCTAGGCCTTTTCATTGCTGTTACTTCATGGGTTTGCAGCGAAAACAAGGTGTTCCAGTGAACGAGGGTGAACAGTTTGATATAAGGTTAACTGTGGAGGAATTTAAGCATAATGTCAACATGTACGCATCATGGAAGCCTGGGATGGAGATCCATGTATGCCATGTAAAACGCAGGAATATTCCAAACTTTGTATTTCCTGGTGGTACTCGACCTTCCCGACCATCTAAAGTAACTTGGAAGACTAAGAGTTCAGAACTGAAAGTTTCTGGTCATGCCCAAGATAATTCTTGTGAGGGTAAAGCAGTTTCAAATGGAGTTGATGAGGGAAGGAAGAGAAAGCAGGTGGATGATAATGTAGATAACCTGAGAAGTGCCAATTGCTTGGCTGTTGAATCTCCCTCTGTTGGGGGTCATGCCCAAGAGAATTCCTGTGAAGGTAAAGAAGTTTCAAATGGAGTCGATGATGGAAGGAATAGAAAGCAGGAGGATGATAATGTAGAGACTAACCCGGGAAGTGCCAAGCGCTTAGCCACTGAACCTCCCTCTGCTGGGGAAGTTCATGAGGGTAGCCCTGTCAGCACTGTTAGCTCATGTTCTATTAAAGGCGAAAATATGGATACCCACAGTCAAGCTGATGGATTTGCAAGATGCAATCCACCTAACTTAGCTCCATCTGTTGTTGCTGATACAAGCTCTAAAGAAGCGGAGAGTCTAGCCATTGAGAAGATAATGTTAGGCCCATATGTTGCCCACCAAGCTTTTCCAGAAGAACTCGATGAGCTTGAGGATGATTTTGAATATAGAAATCAAGTTAAAGATTCTAGGGGGAACATGAAAGGTAGCCCTATCGAGTCTTCAACAGCTAATGCAGCAGAAGCAGTGCCAGTACCATCTAGCAATGGAGCTGGTTCTTCCGGTGGTTTATATTCCAATGGGAGCTTAGAGGAGCTTGAGGTCTGATTCACTAACCTTGTAACCTTTTATTTTGAGAGTAGATGTCTCTATTGGGTTCTCCTTGCAAAATTTTTTTTTTCTTGTTTTATTCACACGTGCTAGTTTTAGTTACTTTAAATAGATGAAATATATGTTTTTCTGATGTTTAACCTCAAGGTAATCTTTTTTTTTTTGGCCTCCACCAAAAAAAAAAAAAAAAAAAAAAGTGGTCACCTGGGAGAAGATCTAGAAAATTTATGAAGATGGAGTGACAACCCCATCGGTGATAGAGCAAGCCTCTCTTTAGTTAGCAACTTCGTTGACTGGACGAGCTCTCTTCGGCTAGCCAAATGCTTCAGATGCAGCAGATTTTTGAAAGGAATAGAAGTTAGAGGAGGAAGAGAGAAGCTTGTGGAAGAGTAAAGTGAAAATGAAGAGAACTGGGGAGAAAGTTTGAAAATAAAAAAGAAATGAAACAAAGAAAAAAAAAAAAAAAAAAAAAA
>NW_027069513.1:1799871-2053766 GCF_002906115.3 Quercus suber | reverse complement strand
TGGGGGATTTTCCATTTGAGCTACTATTTATTGGCTTGTGGTGGTTATTTTCATTATTTTAGTTTTAGAATTTGACATTTATTAGTGCTTGCAGGCTATGGAGGCAAGCAAGGCAGATTGGGATACTCTTTTTGAGCCTTATGCATTCTTTGAAGCGTATAAGAATTACCTACAAATAGAGATTACTGCAGAAAATGCTGATGATCTGAGAAATTGGAAAGGCTGGGTTGAGTCTCGCCTCCGCCAGCTAACATTGAAGGTGGAAACTCTCAGAGTTTGTTATTTCCAGCTTTTTATTTATTTTTGTTCTTTTATCCTGTTTTGTTTTCCAATTTATAGATTCGTAATATAGCTTATCATGTGTTACTGTAGATTGAGAGACATACTTATCAGATGCTTCAGTGCCACCCACACCCAGGGGATTTTTCAGACAAATCTAGGCCTTTTCATTGCTGTTACTTCATGGGTTTGCAGCGAAAACAAGGTGTTCCAGTGAACGAGGGTGAACAGTTTGATATAAGGTTAACTGTGGAGGAATTTAAGCATAATGTCAACATGTACGCATCATGGAAGCCTGGGATGGAGATCCATGTATGCCATGTAAAACGCAGGAATATTCCAAACTTTGTATTTCCTGGTGGTACTCGACCTTCCCGACCATCTAAAGTAACTTGGAAGACTAAGAGTTCAGAACTGAAAGTTTCTGGTCATGCCCAAGATAATTCTTGTGAGGGTAAAGCAGTTTCAAATGGAGTTGATGAGGGAAGGAAGAGAAAGCAGGTGGATGATAATGTAGATAACCTGAAAAGTGCCAATTGCTTGGCTGTTGAATCTCCCTCTGTTGGGGGTCATGCCCAAGAGAATTCCTGTGAAGGTAAAGAAGTTTCAAATGGAGTCGATGATGGAAGGAATAGAAAGCAGGAGGATGATAATGTAGAGACTAACCCGGGAAGTGCCAAGCGCTTAGCCACTGAACCTCCCTCTGCTGGGGAAGTTCATGAGGGTAGCCCTGTCAGCACTGTTAGCTCATGTTCTATTAAAGGCGAAAATATGGATACCCACAGTCAAGCTGATGGATTTGCAAGATGCAATCCACCTAACTTAGCTCCATCTGTTGTTGCTGATACAAGCTCTAAAGAAGCGGAGAGTCTAGCCATTGAGAAGATAATGTCAGGCCCATATGTTGCCCACCAAGCTTTTCCAGAAGAACTCGATGAGCTTGAGGATGATTTTGAATATAGAAATCAAGTTAAAGATTCTAGGGGGAACATGAAAGGTAGCCCTATCGAGTCTTCAACAGCTAATGCAGCAGAAGCAGTGCCAGTACCATCTAGCAATGGAGCTGGTTCTTCCGGTGGTTTATATTCCAATGGGAGCTTAGAGGAGCTTGAGGTCTGATTCACTAACCTTGTAACCTTTTATTTTGAGAGTAGATGTCTCTATTGGGTTCTCCTTGCAAAATTTTTTTTTTCTTGTTTTATTCACACGTGCTAGTTTTAGTTACTTTAAATAGATGAAATATATGTTTTTCTGATGTTTAACCTCAAGGTAATCTTTTTTTTTTTGGCCTCCACCAAAAAAAAAAAAAAAAAAAAAAAAAAGAGGTACGAGGACAAAATGGAAATCTATTATTTGTTGTGTTTAGTTGGATGAAAATGATTTGCATTTTGTTTTTATACTTGTTTGAAAGGCTTATGTGCTTCATGATATATGAGCTCATCACCAATTTAAAAAATAGTTGTGATGAAATGAGTAGCTTTTCTGATACTTTTGAAGATCTCATCTATTAACTGGCAAGACAGAAGCTGGGCTTTTCAAGACACCACTTTCCAGACACCACTTTTTGGTTTCAAAAAAAAAAAAAAAAAAAAAAAAACAAAGCCCAATGGTAAAATCACTTGCTTGTTTCTAATGTTACAACACATTGCCATTGGGCCCCACAAATGCACCATAATATCACTTTTACCATTGAAACTCAAATTTTATGATTTGGAAACTCCAAAATCTTGTTCCCGGTTCTCATCACTCAAACTCAAATTTTTTGAGTTTTAAGTGATGAGAACATGACTAAAAAATTATGCCAAACAAAATTGTTTTCGTGGATCCCACCTATTTTCAGTTATGGGTGATGAAAACTGAGTTATATAACTCAGTTTTCATCCAATCCAAACACCCTCTTAGTGTTTCACTCTCAATGCCTAGAAAAGAACCAAACTAAGCTAATCTAGCAACTTCACACTTCAAGAACAAATGAAATTCATTCTCATCTTTGACTCTATATAGTAAACAAATCTTATAACACAATGCCATTCTCTTAGCCGTTCAGCATTGAAGTGGAAGCACACCCTTCACAATCCTCCACAACCTCATTTTTGGTCTCTCTTGTCATGTAGCTCACTCTTCCATAGTTTGTTTCTCCCAAAATCGGGAGTTCCCCTGGTCAAATTTGGTTTTCATTTGTAACCAACTAGTAAGTTGTCCATGCGATGTATGGATAATGTTATTAATGGGAAATCTAGACTCCGGTTGATAAAATTAATAAGTTTTAAACCCAAGTTGTAAATTAGATTTATTATGAATAAACCTTGTTAAATCAAACTAACATCAATATCATGCACAATAGAAAATTAAATAAGATAAGATATGATGACCTAGGAAAACCAATGAAACAAACTAGTTTCACAGTAAAAAATCTGGAGAGAAACCTTCCCAAAAAATAATCCACTATAATAAAGAGAAGTTTCAAATCTAGTACAAAACCTTTGTCCTTAGACTTTACAATTTTCATAGATGAACTTACAGTAAAAACCTTCTACCATTTCAGAATCTCTAAACTCTTCAATATATGAACGCCACCCTTTTTGCACGGATCGCAGTACGTGACTAATCAATGATGTAGGGCTTCCAGTACGTGACTAACACACCAACTTGAGGAAGATGTTGGCTGCAAAGTTTTTCACTTCATTAACCATAAAGATCAAGAAGCACTTTGTTACAAAACCCTAAGGTGCAAAGACGCAGTAACTTCTTTAAGAGAGAATAAGGCATCAGTCACCTTTTGCATGTGTTCTCCTTGTATTCTCTTATGTGACGGCCTTTAAAATAAGCTTTATATATGTCTAGGGTTGTGAGAAAAGAAATCCTACACAAATACATAAGCATGGGCTGAAAATCAGATCTGGAAATATGAATTTCGTAATTCTCAATAGATAGCTATCTGTTGAGCTATTTGTTGCAAGCTATCGAGATTTAATGAATCAGCTCTTCTTCACTTGTTTTGAGCTATAGAGAGCTATGAGATTTAGTGAATCAACACTTCTTCATTTGTTTCTTAGACAGATTTACATGGCTTCAATACTAGACTTGAACTCTTATTCTTTGAAGTATTAAACACCTCATAGATCTATCTAAATACAAGTAAAATGCGTTTTGCCAAAGGATAAGCCAATTCTAAATGACATATGTTCCTAACATGATTCACACATGTCTTAACAATCTCCACCTTTGGCAATCTGTGACAAAACCACAACAAACAAATGAACATATGAGAGAAGTCATAAATCACTCGACTTATACTCACTTGTTGAATACAATAAAATCTATCCTAACACAAACTCTTGAAAAACTTTACAAGAAGAGAGTTTATGACAAGAAGACTTTGGCAACCCATATTTCTAAAATACTTTAAAAAAAAATCATCAAGGCATCTTAGTGTAAAACAGAAATATAAGATTGCATACATTATATAAGAAGCATGTGCACAAAGAGAGAAAAGAAACAACACATGTAAAAATAGATGAAGAAGACATACATCATATATATATATATATATCAAAGATAAACATAATGTATGTAAAAATAGTCACAAGACCAGTGTACAAGAAGAAGAAGGTAAACACTCCCCCTAACAAGATGAAACACATCTCCCCTTTACAAAGGCATGTATTTCTTCCCCTAACATGAAGAATCTTAAAAAAAAAACCACATTTTCTCTACAATTTCTTCCCCTTTTTGTCATGATTGACAAAGGGTACAAAAAGCTATAAAACTTCTCTCGAGAAACATAAAGATGATCAAGGATGATCAAGGGAGCATAAGGAATCCATATAAATGCATGAAAACAATGAACAAAGATGCTATGGATGACAAGATAAAAGAAAGATATAAAACATGTGAAAAATAATGCATGTAAGAGGATCTCGATGGATCGAGGAGCTATCAAGCGTTTAGAAAGTTTCTGAATGGATCGAAAAGCTATCGAGAACGCGATAAAAAGCAGTTGAAGGGTCTTAAAAGATATCATAGTTGTCGAGAGGTATCGAGAAGCTATCAAGATTGCTTAAAAACAGTTTTCAAGAAGAGAAAAACATAAATGTGAATGCAATCAAGCATGCTACTCAACCAAAGATCCAAACAACATTTTAAGCTCTCAAAATCATCTCTCAACAAAAAAATGTTAAGCACATAGATCCCAAAAAAAAAAAACACACACACACACACACATACACTAAACAAGTCTAACTAATTTTATATTTCAAAAACAAGTTAAAATAGTTTAATGAGCATACATTAACACATGTATTCATTGTGATGGCCAAATCACATTGCATCTGCACATGTATCAAAGGTAGCAAAGAATTTTGCATGTTATGTGTGAAAAACATCACAAGATTGCATAAGTGTCTTCATGTTATGACGATTTGAGATATGAAAAAATCACTTTAACTCACACACAATCATAACTATTTGGTGGGGACTATCACCTTCGAGGTACATCCTATAACTCCCATATCTTCTAGAATATACGCTTGCAATCATATATAAAACATTTTGATTCTTTTTGCTTTTTGTTGTTCTTTGCATATTTTTCTTTTAAGCAAACCATGCATGAACATATAAGAGATAGAAAAGAAATACCCAATGATGTTAAGTATTTGACATTCCACTTTTACTATGCCGAAGCATACAAATATCATTTTATGATTGGCGGGTAGCAGTAGTAAGATAGTTATTTATACATTTCATTTAGAATTTTCTAGTCATTCTCGTAAAAAAGAGTGATATGAGTGTTAAGTACAAAAGGTTACTTAATCTTACTTATCACAAACAAGAGCCACAAAGCTCACTTTTTAGTTGTGCATAGAGATGCTCATTTAAGTTATAAGAGATACAAAGTTTAGAAAATTTTCTTTTAATGGCCATTCAAGGTACACAAGTACCAATGTACACAAACACACATTATTTTTGTATTTTTTTAAGTATTTTTTTTTTGAAAACAAAATAAAATAAAAAATAAACAACCAAACAAAAACAGACAAACAATCATTAAAGTATGAAAGAAAGATGCAGATGCACGAAAGCATGATTCCAAAAGCAAATAAGGAATCAAGTAAAGAGAGTCCTACTATAGATAGAAAGAATTAAAGTAGAGGACAAATAGAAAAGACAATTAAGTCTTAGGCTCATTTCTCACCCACATAGCACGAGTCTTTGGATGTGAAGATCAAAAGACATATGTCCTAGTATGTCTACTTAAAGACATAGAAGAATTAAAATTCTCCTGAAATTGAGTTAAAAAGCTCAAAGTTTTTAATAACTCTCCAAACAAATGTGTAGGTCCTTGAGAGGAAACCTGTAACCGTTTGGATACTTGCTTTTGAGGATACAACTTAAAATAATTAGGATGAATGTGTCAAGAAACACCACAATGATGACAAACATGAGCAGTTTTAGGACTATGAGACTTTCTAGAGTGAGGTCTAACAAATGGTTTAGAATTAGACAAATCAGTTATGGATTTCTTACCTTTATCACATTTCTCAAATTGGAGTACAAAGACAGTCTTTGATCCAGAAGCCATGGAAGAGGAGAGGCCAGAGGAAACAACATATCCTAAGCCAGTCTTATCAGAACTAGGCTTTTGAGCATTTAATACCTCTTCAAACTTTGCACTAGACATCCTCTCTATTTGAGTTCTAGCTTGACTAAGCTCTACCTCGTGATTCTTGACCTTCTCTTCTAATGATGTGTTCTTCGTAACAAGAGTCTCAACTAACCTTGTAGTCTCATTTAGTTTAACTAATAGATCAACTTTTTCATTTTTTACCTCATTAAGCTCTTTTCTACAAAGATGAGAAGTCTTTTTAGATTTTATGAATTCAGTGCATAGCTTATCATAGGCTTCTTGAAAAGTCAACTTCTTGGGTACTTCGTCATCAGAAGAATCCTTATTGTTACTAGCACTCTCTGCAATCACCTTATCGGTTGAGGCATCAAAAGCCATCAAATGACCAAATTCATCTATATATTCATTAGAGGAGTCATTCTCAGTATCACTCCAAGTAGCAACCAACCCTTTATCTTTTGACTTCTTGGTCTTTTCTTTCAAAATGTAGTTTGGGCACTCTATCCTCATATGACCAAAACCTTTGCACTGATGGCACTGGATAAGGGGATTCTCACTCTTACCCTTCCTAAAAAATTTTGATTTCCTAGGAGGTTTGTCCTAATCATTTTTCCTAAACTGAAGAAGCTTGATAATCTCATCAGCTATGAAAGTTAGATCCTCATCCTCATCCTCATTTTCATCTTCATCTTCAGAGTCATCATCTCTTCCTCTATACCCTTAAAAGCCAAGTTTCTACTCTTTCCACCTTTTTCCATTAAACCTAATCCCATCTCATAGGTTTGAAGGTTCCTTACAAGCTCAGTCAAAGGAATTTGATTAATGTCCTTCACTTCTTCAATGGCAGTGATCTTGGCATAGAATCTTTCAGGTAAGGACATAAAGATTTTACTAAAATTTTTAGATTTTATTATAGATTCTCCTAGGTTGAAGGCAAAAATTTACAATATCCTTGAGTTTAGCATAGAACTCATCAAAGATCTCATCCTCCTCCATCCTTATTTCTTCAAAACTATTAGTGAGTCTTTGAAGTTTCATAGTCTTTACTGCCTTGGTACCTTCATAGGTGGTCTCAAGAATGATCCATGCTTCCTTGGCAACTTCCGTGGATGATATTTTCTTGAATTCCTCATTGGTCACCCCACAAAACAAAATATTCAAAGCCCTACTATTGAAATTTTCTGCTTTAATTGTTGCTTCATCCCAATCCACAGGCGCTTCTTTTGGTTTAATCTAGCCAACTTCAACAACTTGCCATACCTGTTCACCTAGTGCCTGGAAAAATACTTTCATATGAACTTTCCAGTACGCATAATTAGTGCCATCAAATAAAGGAGGAATCAAAAGAGATTGTCCACGATCCATGACAACGGGGGTCAAGGATCGCACTCAAAAAATTAATCCAATTAGAGTGTATCCGCTCTAATACCACTTGATGGGAAATCTAGACCTTGGTTGATAGAATTAACAAGTTTTAAACTCAAGTTGTTAATTAGATTTATTATGAATAAATCTTGTTAAATCAAACTAACATCAATATCATGCGCAGTGAAAAATTAAGTAAGACAAGATATGATGACCTAGGAAAATTAATGAAACAAACTAGTTTCACTGCAAAAAACTTGGAGGGAAATCTTCCTGAAAAGCAATCCATTATAATAAAGAGAAGTTTCAGATTTAGTACAAAACCTTTGTCCCTAGACTCTACAATCCTCGTAGATGAACTTACAGTAGAAACCTTCTATCGCTTCAGAACTTTTGAACTCTTCAATATATGAATGCTACCCTTTTTGCACGGATCCCAGTATGTGACTAACCAATGATGCATGGCTCTTAGTATGTGACTAACACACCAACTTGAGGAAGATGTTGGATGCAAAATTCTTCACTTCATTAACCATGAAGATCAAGAAGCACTTGATTACAAAACCCTAAGGTGCAAAGATACAGTAAGTTCTTTCAGAGATAATAAGGCATCGGTCACCTTTTGCATGTGTTCTTCTTGTATTCTTTTATGTGACGACCTTTAAAATAAGCCTTATAAATGTCTAGGGTTGTTAGAAAAGAAACCCTACACAAATACATAAGCATGGGTCGAAAATTAGATCTGAAAATTTGAATTTCGTAATTCTCGATAGATAGTTATCTGTTGAGCTATCTGTTGTGAGCTATTGAGAGCTATCAAGAGCTATCGAGATTTAATGAATTAGCACTTCTTCACTTGTTTCTTAGATAGATTTGCATGACTTCAATACTAGACTTGAACTCTTGTTCTTTGAAGTATTAAACACATTCTAGATCTACCCAAATACAAGTAAAGTGCTTTTTGTCAAAGGATAAGCCAATTCTAAATGACATATGTTCTTAACATGATTCACATATGTGCTAACAGTTATAATGTTTTATATAAGATGGTTTTGGAAAATGTTATACATATATTATAGCATAATTGTTATAAAACTTTATTAGTAATGAGTTTATTATATGAAGCAACAATTATAAATTGCACACACACATCCATTAAAATTATTTAGTTCAAGTAACAAGAAAAAAAAAAAATACAACTTTGAAGAAATATTATAGAATAAAAGTTGATATTGAATGTGTCTTTTTTCCTTTTTAATTCTAAAACAAAATACACATTCCAAACACCACAGTCAATTACAACCTTTACAAAACCACAATTCCACAACAGTAGATCTTAATATCAAAATCTTAATTGTTGCCATCAATCAATATAAAATGCAAGTCCTTTTCCTTGATTGTAACCAACTCATACGGGTTAAAATTAGATGGGATGACAAGAAGTGCTATGGGTAGGTATATATGAAGGAGCAGAAATGAAAGATGTGAAAATAATGAATTAAATTGCATAGAGTTTAGTGTGTTTGTGTGTGTGTGGGGGGGGGGGGGGGGTGTTGAACCAAATGAAACAAAAATTTAATATTTAATTTGTTTTTATCTCTAACGTGACACTTGAGAATATTTCAATTCTCTTTACAAAGGATGCGCCATTTGACAGAACCTCATGCTTTCTCACATGAGTTCTCTGCTTATATATATATATATATATATATTGATATGCTCATTTGACACATGTTGAGGGTCTTTTTGTGGCCGATATACATGTTGTTTTTTAATATGTCGGTGGTTAGACCCAAAGTTGGGGGAGTTGAGTTTAGAACTCATGCCAATGGGTCACCCTTTGGCTGCAAATGTTTTGTTTTCCCTAGACAATGAAATAACATAATAAGTATTTGATTAATATAGAAGGGTTGTTTTTGCAATAAAAAAACCAATATAAGGTTCAACAATGGTGGATAGCATTTGGAAACAAGATACTAAAGTATCCTGCAGTGGTGGAAGACATATAGTAGTGACAGACATAATAAAGAAATTAGTGGTGTCGTATGAGTCACTCAACGAAATTTTGTGGGATATTTTGTAGCATACAAGCTCGTGAGCTTTTCTTCCGTAGATTGGTGCTTTAAGTTGTTAAGGATAGAAAAGTTTAGTTTGAGGGAACACATTTGAATTAGCGAAGCCAAAATCTTAGTCTATGGAAGCCTCTGTACATGTTGAAACTAGGAAGCATGGGCGTGGATTCAGATTCGGGTTCAGGTGTGGGTGCGGTGGTGACTTGACAATTTTTGAAAAAGTAGGGTGCCGGGATATGTTTATTAATAATTATTAAATATGTTTTTATTTATATTTTCTATATATTGCTAAGCATATTTTTTCATATAATAGTAAACATATACCAATTTAAGACCAATAGTAGATAAAAAACCTTTAGGATCAATTTAATATTTATAGCTAATATTTCGGGGGGTAAATTTAGCAAAGTAATAATATTTTTTAATGATAAGTAATTATTTAAATTGATACAATTACTAAATTATTTGGCTATTATTAAGCTAAATGATATAAATTGTTGAATTTAATACAATGTTTTAAAAAAATCATAATAAAGATATTCAAATTTGGGGGGTTTTTTATAAATAAACAAATGTGTTGGGATATTTATAAATAAGGAAGCTTCCAAGAAGCTCCATTGCCAAGTCCCACCACTACCCATGTGCATTGCTTTATTAAAATCACATTCCAAGGCTCTATTTGAAAGTCTACACATCTAACATCTCCACGTCTTGTTTTTTTTTTCTCTCTCTCACAAATCATTTGGTAGCATATCTTTCTTACTCTCCTTCCCTTTTTTTTCCTCACAAATCTTTTGGTAGCAGATCTTTCTTCTTCCTTTTCTTATTTGGACAAAATTGGATCGAATTGGTTCTGTTTCGACTAGTTTCTTGGCCAACTTTGGGGGATTTTGGCCAATTTTGGTAGATTTTGGCCACTTTCGGCCCGAATTGGCAATGAAAAAAAAAAAGAAGGAGAAGAAAAGAAATGGCAACTTGGTGCATTGAAACGAGTCGGGTGCGGGTGCGGTGGCCCTAGAGCTACAGCACCTTTGCTTCCCAATGTTGAAAATAATAACTGGGCTTCCTTTGCAGGTCAACATTCAACTTGGAAATATGAAATTTGCAGTAAAATATTTAAGTTAGCTGGACCATAAACTTGGTCTGTGGGAGCTTTTGCTAAAACTCTAGGAAAGTAAAATATTATACATAATAAGATGATAAAGTAAGTGAAGAATTTGTTTGGAAGGGAAAG
Source organism: Quercus suber (assembly GCF_002906115.3). NCBI lineage: Eukaryota > Viridiplantae > Streptophyta > Magnoliopsida > Fagales > Fagaceae > Quercus > Quercus suber. The sequence goes on along the minus strand of NW_027069513.1, from coordinate 2,043,190 downwards.
AGTGAGATCTGATGAGTGCATGTTTGATGAGATGTTTTTTGGAAACTAAGTGAGTGATATAGAGAAGGGGGAAATTTGAATGAGGCAAGATATGTTGGTGTTCTTTGATTGTCCCATAAGTTTTGTTGTTGCTTTTGGTCCCCTTTGAATTATAATGGGATTATTTGCTTTCTGCATAATAGATGGATTTTATTTAGTTGGACAAATCATGACTTTTTGCCAAAAATCTAAGGAGCTTTAGGATTCTCTTTACATTGGGAAGATGGTTGCAATAGACTTTGATTTATTAATTAGTTGGGAAATTATTAATGTAAAAGTAACATTTGGATTTAGCTACAAAGGGGGAGATGCTTTCTTGAGAAGTCAAAGAGTAGGTGGGAGCCATTAAAGTAGTGGATGAAGACTTTTATTAATAGGAAAATTGAGAGGAAATTAAAGGGAAATGTAATGCACACAACACACTTGAATCGAACCTCTTGGTTCATGAGTTCTTATATAAGAAAAATAAAACTCTTGGTCCATGTGTTCCAATCTAATATATATTGACCAAGGGAATGCCTGTCAAGTCTACAACTCATCAAAAATCACTCCTTTACCTATGAGATAATTTTTCAAACAAAGTTTATCTTTAAACTAGTTTGAAGCAAAACCCTTCAAACTCCTCATATATCTTTATATTGAGTGTGGATTTTGAAAATCTAACCGTTGAATTGCATGTTCTTATTATATCCTTCATACTTGCAAAATTTCAAGAAAATCAAAGATCAATTGTTATGTCATCAAACAAAAGTTAAAATTTCAAGTTTTGTGATCTAAAATTGTATATAAAAAATTAGTTTATTAATAGAATCTATATATATATATATATATTAAAAAGCTGAAACATAGCATTAATTATTACTACATTCCAGTTGAGTCACATCAACAGCCACATCATTATCTTTTTTATTTCCAATTTTAAATATGGTGCTGCAATTTTTCATGAAGAAAAATTTCCTTTTAAATTAAAAAATTGTGGGGGTGAAGAAAATATTTTGTCACAACCTAGTTCTTATACTTCTCATTTACAAAATAAAGAAAATTTTGAAATGGAACCTAGAAGGAGTAAAAGAACTAGAATTGAAAAGGATTTTGATCTTGACTACTATGTTTTTAACATTGAGGAAAATCCCCAAAATTTAAAAGAAGCTTTAACATCACCTAATGCTATATTTTGGAAAGAGGCTATAAATGATGAGATGTAATCTCTAATTTATAATAGAACTTGGAAATTAGTAGATCTTTCACCGGGTTGTAAAACTATAGGTTGTAAATGGGTCCTTAGAAAAAGGTTGAAATCAGATGGATCAATAGATAAATTTAAAGCTAGACTTGTTGCAAAAGGCTTTAAACAAAAAGTTGATCTTGATTTCTTTGATATTTTTTCTCCGGTAACAAGAATTACATCTATTAGATTGTTAATTACTATTGTTGCAATTTTGATTTGGAAATTCATCAAATGGATGTAAAAACTACTTTTCTAAATGGGGATCTAGAGGAAGAGATTTATATGGATCAACTCGAAAGCTTTGTAGAGCCTGGACAAGAAAGCAAGGTAGGTAAGCTAACTAAATCCATATATGGCTTAAAACAAGTATCTAAGCAGTGGCATGAAAAGTTTGATTCTTGCATGATTGAGAATGGTTATAAATCAAATGAATGTGATAAATGTATTTATTCTAAATCATGGAATAATTTACATGTTATTATTAGCCTCTATGTGGATGATATGTTAATTTTTGGCTCAAATATGTTTGTTATAAATGAGACAAAAAATATGCTTAAAAACCATTTTGATATGAAAGATCTTGATGAGGCTAGTTTTATTTTGGGCATGAAAATTACAAAAACATGTGATGAAATATTTTTTGATCAATCACATTTTGAGAAAATATAATTTTCATGGTCACAAAAGTGTAGCTACTCCTTTTGATTCTAGTGTTCATTTATTTCCTGTGAATAATGATGATGAGATTTTTAATCAAAAAGATTATGCTAGCACCATTGGTAGTTTGCGTTATGCTACTGATTGTACTAGACCTGACATTGTATATGCAGTAGGAGTGCTTAGCAAATTTACTAGCAAGCCTAGTAGAGATTATTGGCTAGCTATTGAGTGAGTCATGAAATATTTATTTGGTACCAAAAGCTATGGCTTATTTTATAAAAAAAATACCCTGCTTTGATTGAAGCTTTCAATGATGCTGATTGGAATACTTTGTCAAGTGATTCTCTCTCTACCATTGGTTATATTTTTACCTTAATCAGTGGTGCTATTTGTTGGAAATCTTAAAAGAAAACAATAATTGCTAATTCAACAATGGAAGTTGAATTAATAGCGTTAGCTTCAGCTAGTGAAGAGGAAAATTGGCTTAAAGATTTGTTATATGAAATTCCACTTTGGGAAAAGCCAATTCGACCTATATTTAATTCATTGTGATAGCACTGCTGCAATTGGTTGAGTTAAAAACCATTATTACAATGGTAAATCTAGACCTATAAGAAGAAAGCACAGTACCGTGTGTTCTTATTTGAGTAATGACATCATAACTGTGGATTATATTAAATCTAATGATAATCTCGCAGATCCATTTACCAAGGCCTTGGCAAAAGATAGGGTCTAGAATACGTCGAGGGGGATGAGACTAAAATCCATGGAATCATGAGCTATGTATGAGGATATTCAACGAAAGGACTAGGGATCCTGAGAATTGGGTTCAATGGGAAAAACGAATCATACGATGGTCATAAGAAATGCATTATTTATTTTTTTTAATTATTTATTTTGTAAATAATTTTTATATTGTTCATTCCTATGATGTAAGTGCATTTATCTTGTAATGTGGAGAGATTGAGTAAAAACTCTTAATGAAATTTGTAGTTCGTATGAGTGGGGTGTCAGAATTACAGGAGCACCTTTGACAAAATTTCACCTATGTGAGTGTGGAGGTGGGGCCACTCCCTATGAGATTTGGACTTAATCTCAAATATACTCATGAAACTAGGATTAGCACAAAGCCGTAAAGTGCTAGCTATAAAAGCTAATGTCAACACCTAGGTTGTTATGTGTAAGTAGTGACACTTAATTTCCCTAAAGTAGTCCTAGTTCAAGTCGGAGACCATGACGACTCTGGAGTTGAGATCGTTGTTTAACTAAGTGAATGTTCAATGTAGAGCACACCTTCATGATGCATAGTAACCCATCTTTGCCTGGTAATCTCTCTTTAACTAATTTTTTTTTTTTTTAATATCAAAATGAGCGGGGGATTGTTGGAGTATTTTAATATTAATTAATTAAAATGAATAAATATTACAATATAAATGTAAAGATGTGGAAGTAAATATGAAAGATAAAGAGATAGTAAAAATGTTTAATCCGACATTAAAAACGAGAGAGACTATTTTATTCTTTTTAATTGTGGTGATTAATGGGCTAACATGAATTGTGTCGGATATTGGCTTAGATACGTGTGCAAGGGGGAGGTATCAAAAATGGAAATGAATTAGCCTTTTGGATCCTCCTACTTGGCAATCCATTCAGAATAATTACCATATCCATTGGTGAGTAAGGGGGTGTTTGGATTTTCAATTTCCATTACCCATAACTCAAAATATGTGAGTCCCATGGCTTAAAAGTGTGTTTGGCATTGTTTCCAATTTTTGTTTCCATTACTCAATTTTCTGATTTTTGAGTGACGAGTTATAGAAACTGAAAACATATTTTAGGTGTTTACAAGTTATGGAAACAGAATTATGACGGTAATCTTGTAAAAACACACACATTGAGGGACCCACCAACCGCAACTTTTGACTTCATTCTTTTTTTTTTTTTTTTTTTTTCCTTCCTTCACATTGGGTGGTCATCTTCTTCTTTTTCCCCCTTTCATGCTAGGTCTGTTTTGGTCTCCTTCATCCTCTTTTTTATTTTATTTTATTTTTTATTTTATTTTATTTTATTTTTATTTTTTATTTTTAATTATTATTATTATTTTTTATTCACTAGGTTCGATGAGTTTGGGTGGTCTCCTTCTTCTTTTTTTTTTTTCTTTTTCCTTTCACATTGGGTGGTCTTCTTCTTCTTCTTTTTTCCCCCTTTTCATGCTGGGTCTGGTCTGGGGATTTTTTTTTTTTTCACTAGGTTCGGTGAGTTTGGGTATTGGGGGTTGAAGGAAAAAAAAAAAGAGAGGGTAAAAGCTGCACCAAGTTATAGGGGTGAAGGGGAAATGAGAAAAGAGAAAAAGATGGGGGAATGAGGGAACCCGCGGGTAGGCTAATAGCTTTGCTTTGACCAAGTTATAGGTATGGGCCCACAAAAAGTTGAAAAATTTTAGTGATGACAAGTTGAGTGAAGTGTGCCAAACGGGTGGGTGATAGGAAATTGGGGTATTTTAAGTGATGAGTGATGATTGATGAGTGATGAAAATTGAGTAAGGAGTGATGAGTGATGAAAAAAAAAAAAAATCAAATAGCCCCTAAATGACCCGAATTAATACTCCATTTTTATTATGGAAAATGAAGAGTTGGGCCTTTTCATTCTTTAAAAACTTCTTATCTCACAATTAATTGAGTAACTCCAGCCTATCAGATTAATGTTTAGCAATTAATCTTGTAACACTCACTATATTAGAATAATGTACCTAATTAATTAGATTAATTTGGGTGGTAATTTTGTGAGGCCCATTAAGCGAATAAATAGAATCATTTAGACCCAATCCAAATTACTACAATATATCAAAAAAAAAAAAAAAAAAGAGATTCTTGGCAAGGAAGGGTGTTCTTTCTGGTGGATTTTTGGACTTGAACACTTTGTGCAGAGATTGTTCTAGCCATACGACACTTGTTGGACTGTTATATCCTGGGGGAGACAAGTAAGAAAAGGTCTACACTGGTTACAAAATTTAGCCAACCAAGGGCTTGAATATCCTTAAAGAGAGTGAGTGTTGCGTCTTAGTCCAAATAGTGTTGTGTAATTTTTCTCTTTAAATTAGTAATATTTAGAAGTACTATTCAATTTCTCGTTGTATTATTTCCATTATTATTGTGTTTTGCACCAACAAAAACCTTTAGCATAGATATATTAATTTTTTTTTTGCCACAAATTTAAATCACGCAAACTTAATAATTTTATATTTTGTGTTAGTGTCATCTTTGCTTCTTCTTCTTCTCAAAAATATTATGTATCATCTTTAGAGGATGCCAACAATATTGATATTATGAGAAAATTTACATAAAAAATTGTTTTATATTACAATCTACTAAAAATGCTTTTTAAATATTTAAACCTTTTTCTATTTTTTATATCACTGGTGTATTTTACAGCTACCAAATATGGTAACTTAAATCTTAATATTTTTAAGTTGTTTCGGAAAAAAAATAAATAAATAAAAGGTTGTCACAAAAGAGGAGTTCATGTAAATTTTTTTTGCAAAATGAAATATCTATTTTGTAAGACTACCAAACTTGATAATTTACAAATGATGGACCCATTCGCAACAATATTTGCATAGTTATATAGTTCCAGCTAAAGTATCAAGCATGCTTTTAGTTTTCAAAAAACACATATCTACTAGCGGTTAAACATTCATCTTGGGTAGTTTTAACTTTTCATATAATTTTACCTTTACATATTCATCTATTTTAATTATATTTTTCTTTAAAAAAACTTTAATTTAGATATTTATAAGTAAACAATGAAATAATGATTCATGAATAATCAAAAACCAAAAAAAATAAATATATATCTATACATATTTATCTTATGCTGTTGTAACTTGACATATAATTTTGCATTTATATATCATCTACTTTAATTTAGATGTTTATAACTAAATAATGAAATCTCTAAACAAGGTAATTAAAACAATCATTTTTCTACAATTCAAAAAGTCACCATTTCTTTTTTCAAAAAATGACCTTTTACATTTCCTTGGATTTTTTTTTTTAAATTTTTTATTTTACTTTGACATACCACTAACCTAACCACTTCATACATTAAAAAAGAAAAAAAAAAATTAAGACTCATTACTACTTCCGTTAAGATATTATGGATGTCTTAATTGATTGAGACCAAACTAGAGAAATGCCTTTCATATTTCCTTGAGAATTCAGAAGGGGAAAATTTGACTTACCACTAACGTAACTACATCTATAACTATTTAAGTCATTTATGATATCTATTTATTATTGATAACCATAAAAATTACAACTAGCTAGGGAACATACAAAGTAATGAAGAATAAATGAAGGAAGAAAAAAAGAAATGACATTAAACGTCGATTCATAACCGTTATTAGGCAAATAAAAAAGTTGTCAAGCGGTGTAAGAAATAAAATAGAGATGACCATGCAGAGGACATTGAAAACTTTACAGTGCAATAAAATCAACCATTACATTCACTTAATTAAATCAATAATAAGCAATTAAATATAATAATATAAATTTTAAACTTAAAACTAATCAAATTCCAACTAGGGAAATTATATTTCCTATCATAACTAAAAATGAGATGTTCTTCAGTAATTTAGAAATTATATTAGAAATAAAGTTGGAAATTATATATATATATATATATAGGGTTGGGTTCAAGTTACACCTGGTGTAATTCTAAGTAAGGTTACACCACTCATTATTTTTTAATAGGATGCCAATTTTGACAAATCCACCGTTGGATTACATTATCTTTGTATATTCTTCATACTTGCAAAATTTCAAGGTAATCGAATATCAATAGTCATGTCATCAATCAATTGTTTAGATTCAAGTGTTTGTAGTTTAAAATAATACATAAAAAATGTGTTTATGGATGAAATAGTAAATAACATCCGATTAGCATGAAAATTGGCATGCATATTAAAAACATATAGAACATGTAATTCAACGGTAAGATTTCCAAAATATGAATTCAATAACAAGTTATTAGGAGGTATAACATAGCTTAGAGTTACACCAAGTGTAACTTGAACCCAGCCAATACATATATATATATATATATATAGATAATCATAATCTTCGTATACCATGACTTTAAAAAGTCTAATGAACAGCTTTACCTCTTATCTAATGTCTATGTTATGCAAATTATCAACTAGTAAATATATGATAATGATAAGAAATGTTATAGACAAGTTTATGAAAAATATGATAAAACTATTAAAAAAAACTATTTATAAAGTTTAAGGACTAAAATAGTATTTTAACCAAAAAATTATCATGTGCAACGCGCTGGTCTACAACTAGTAGTAAATAACTTCCGATTTGAACGAAATTTGATATACATGTTAAGAACATAAGGAACATGAAATGCAGTGGTTAAATTTTCAAAATTCACACCCGAAAGAGAGATATAGAGAAATTTAAAGAGTTTCTCTCCAAACTAGTTTGGAGATTAACTTTGTTCTGATTTTTTTCCCTTTTGCATACATGAAGTTGTTCATAGCTTGGCCCGTGAGTTATAAAGATTATATGTTAACTTAATGGGCTGACTATGGACATTATTCTTCTAGCATTAATGTATAATTTGCTAGAATAAGAGGTTGCAACAAAACATTGGCCCATAGATCCATATATCCCATATCCTAACCCAAACCCACCATCATTAACCTCCCTATCTCACCATAAATCACCAAACATCCATCCTCATATCCAAACCCCATACGATTGCAAAGTATTAAAACTCACACTTAAAGGTCACTAAATAGTCCACAACCTATGACTTGACAGGCCAATAGCCCAGCATATTGGCCCAACTTGTTGCCCATTCCTTTAACTTGGAATTCATAACAAAATTATTTTGTTGCCCCCAAGCGCAGGGCGGGGGGGTGGGGGGGGGGTGGGTTTATGGGGATTAAACTCAAGACATGATGGAGGAATTCTTTAAGAGCACTCTTGTAAACGATAAGATACTAAAAATGATTGTATTAAATTTAGTTTACTAAATATATATTTTTCTAATAGCCTAGCAACTTTGAATTAACTATTGGACTTTCTATTATTATTAAAAGATAAAAAAAAAAAAACCACTTAAAGCCTCAATAAAAAAAAAAAGGCAAAGTGCGAACAAAACTAAACCACAAGTACTATGCATTTATCCCTCAAATTTATTTATCCCAATTAAAAACCACCTTAAGCACTATTTTAAAAACCGAACCAGACCGGTCGGTTCGACCAGTTCAACCAAGAATCGAGTACCAGTCTGGTTTGTTAAAAACTGAGAACTGGAGGCAAATCCAATTTTGCTCCAAGTTCGGTTTTTAAAACCATAATATAAAGAGATTCAAATATATTGAAGTTAAATATAAAGATGATATTGTTCACCATCTATTATAGAATTTATTTATTGTATAATATGACTATATATTAAAAAGTTTAATATATTTATGTGGCTAAAATAAAACATTTTGTCACACATTTCACCACTATTTACTTAGGTTTTAGCTAGTGATTGACTTAATATTCATTCAGTACCATTGCTGGATCCATTTGTAAGTGACGTAATTCAATCACAATTGTCTATCCCTAAAAATAATCGGAGATAGATTTGTCTTCTTGCTTTTTACGGCTCCAATTCATTCACCTAAATTCCCAATATGCAAAGGGACTATTATTAAAATTATGAAATACAATATTTTTCACAAAACAGTTTTTAAGTGGCAATATTATTGAAATCAAAGAATAAAGATAGGGTCACAACATTTACACAATAAAGCTTATGTGGTTAACTGTTAAGTGGCAGGATTAGATAAGAACAAGTGCAAGTTTTGTTGTGAAATTTAGGAGTATGTAGAAAACCCACCGACCCGCAAACCCGACCCAACCCAACTCGACCCGACCCGCTGGGTTGGGTTGGTTTTTAAGGTTTGGTGGGTTGGGTTGGGTCACAAAATTTTTTTTAATAGCGGGTCGGGTTAGGTGTGGGTCATAAAATTACAAACCCGCCAAACCCGACCCGACCCCCCCATATTTACTATATATTTAAAATATATTATATATTTAATAATTTTTTTAATATATATATATATACATATATATAATATATACTAATAATAATATATTTAATAAATTAAATAATAATAATAATAATAAAAATTTGTCAAACTCATGAGTTCAACTTGATTCATGTGAGTTGGGTTGAATTTATGTAATGAGTTAGGTTAGGTTGAATTTTTTTGACCCACTATGATGAGTTGGGTCAAAAAATTTTCTCAACCCAGACTTAAGCCGACTCATGCACACCCTAGCGAAATTGTTGTGCAAGGTAGTATTCTAAAATCAGATGCTATATAAGATGGTATGCAAATGATTATGTCGGAGAGAGACGCTCTTGTCCACTTGCCATTTGTTTTCTCTCTTTACCACCAAACTGTACCTCTCTGCAATTTGCACTCTGACAGAGAGAGAGAGAGAGAGAAGTATGGAAGAGGAACAATTGGACTATGTGCTGGTACCATTAGGTCTATTGGTGTTTGGATTATACAACGTTTGGCTTTTGTTCACTGTCCTCCGCTTTCCCAGACGAACCGTCATTGGTATCAATGCTGAATCTCGCCACCAATGGGTCTTCTCCATGATGAGTGTTAAGTCCCTCCTCTCTCTCTCTCTCTCTCTCTCTCTCTCTTTCTCTTTGTGTATGTACTTTACAAGCTCTAACTAGCTATATATGTATATATGTCTGAATTCACACCACGTAAAACATCTGTATTATGGGAATATTATTGTGGTTTGTGGCTTTGCTTTTAAAGGTTTATAATTGTTTGCTTTTGGTAACCATTTTTGTATAGCACTCATAGTGATTACTATTCAACATCATGATGGTACCAAAAAAAAAAAAAAAAAAGGGTTTAATAGAGCTACTTGATAGATCGTGACCTTATGGCATTACCCATGTATTGTGCTGTATACTTGTATTCCACAATTGGATCACCGTGCTTGATGCTTTATTTATATTAAAAAATAATAAAAAAATTAATTAATAAATAAAATTTTTAGTCATAGGAAGGAAGACCCATTTATGGTTTAGCGTATGTGACCCTTTATAGGTGGCTTTGAAAGCTTAGGAATTATTCTTAAATTGGTTCTTGTGAGACTGAGATCCATTAGAAGAAATTGATGAATATGTCCTGCTAGTAGATGATATTGGACCCCTAGACTAGGCACAAAGGAAGAAGCAGCCTTTCGAATTATTCTTGATGATATTGTTCTATTAAGACTTGTAATCAGTATAGAAGGAATGGTAATAAATTGTACATTTTTGGCTTATGACATTCCCATAAGGTCATATGCTCAATAGTGACTTCCTGATGAGGATTTCTGTAGCCCTCCCAAGTGTCAAAGGGGGGTGTGCCTATTAATCTCATATGCTGGTGATGGAAGTTGGAAGCAATTGTTGCAGATAATGAAGAAACATGAACTGAACTGTAGTGTCTTTGGCAATTGAAATTCTCATGTAGAAGCATAAGCAAAATCGTTGACATGGGTGAAAGTTCATGCTTGCTGGAGGCTGGAGCAGGAGCCAGTAGGAATTCTGAAGGAGAAAGGAAACAAATTAATGCAAACTCCTTATGGCCAATCCCAAATTAAAGTACTATCCTTTTGATATGAGATTTTAGGGGAGACTTTAAAGGAATTCAACTGAACTAGATGAAGGTTTCTAGTAACTTTACTGGCTAAAGTTGATGAAAAACATAACGAAAAAGGAAAAGCAAAATTTTGGATACTAAATTGTTGCTGGTAGAAAAAGATGCCATCTTAAATGCAGTTCTGTAAATCCAATTTCTACTTTTTTCTTTTTCCTATGCCCTATGCATTTCAAAAGATATTAGAACAGACAATTTGAGATGCAATAGCCTTCCAAAGCTGGGCTGATTGGGATTAGTTTCCTTATGATACTCTGATATGCTTTGCAACTTTGGAGGGTATATATATGGAGGCTAAGAACTCATCTAACTTACTATGTCTTCAAAAATTTATTGATTCTTACTATTCATGGCAGCTGATGCTGATTTATAATGCCTTGGATCTAATTGAGATAATGCTTGAGAATACAAAGAAAATACAGGAGTTTATGCTGAATTTTTAAATAGACTGATAGTTTGATGATTATTGAATAGAGAAACTAATGATATGCTTTTTCAGTCGCATGTAAACATTGGAATTACATGTAAAAATTATGTTCAGAGAGCATTGGATCCGTCTTTGACTGTATTTATATGAGTAACCTACAGTGATGGTGATGATAAACATGTTACTTCAAATTGGCTAGAGGCATAATAATTATGACTGCAGATCTATTCTTGGACGAATAATTTACAATGAGATTTATTGTCCTCCCATAAAGTATTTCTCAATTTCAATTTAGGGATTTAGATATGAATTCCAATTCTCTGAAAGCACGATTCTAATTCATGGTGGTCAGTATATAATTTCTGTAAGAATTGCTGTTAGCATTTACCTATTGGTCCTGTAGTTTTGAGAATTGACTCCAATGCAATTTTTTCAGGACCCCTTGAAGAATGGTGTTTTGTCAGTTCAAACAATTCGCAACAATATAATGGCATCTACACTGTTGGCAACAACAGCAATTACTCTCAGTTCACTAATCAGTGTTTATGTGAGTAGCACATCAAAGTCTAGTGACAAATCCTCGCAATTGGTTTATGGCAACAAGACTTCCATTCTATCTTCAATCAAGTACTTTTCTATCTTGATTTGCTTCCTTGTTGCCTTCCTTTGCAATGTGCAGTCTATTAGATATTATGCCCATGTTAGCTTCCTGGTCACCGTGCCTACATGGAAAGACAATAATCCGTCTATTGAATATGTTGCAAGAAACTTGAATCGAGGAAGCCTCTTTTGGTCCCTGGGACTGCGAGCATTCTACATGTCATTCCCTCTCTTCCTATGGATTTTTGGGCCCATTCCCATGTTTACTTGTTGTTGCATAATGACATTTATTCTCTATTTCTTGGACACCACTACCAGTTTTACACGGCATCTTCACAATAACTCAAGCAAACAGAATACCGATGATGTGGAATCAGCTGGTCAATCATCGTTAACTGCTGTTGAAACTACATAATTCTATTGCAAGTGGTCAAATATATATTTGTTAAACTTGAATAGACCAATGCCATGTATGGGTATAGAATTAAGTGCCATCCTTACTACATTGGCAGGCATAGTAGCATATGTTTTTCAGTTATCACTTTACACTATTATTTTTGCTTTTCAAGAGGCATGATTGGAGTGACAAGTATCAGGAGCAGCAATTCAAATAGCCCTGCTTGCCAGAATGGTTTCTTTGAAGGGATCTTTGTTTTTTTGCTCAGATTGAATTGAAGGAATCATGTTATTTCATAAAGAAAATATCCAGTTTGATGACTTCCGTGGTTCCGCATTAACTGTCCATCAGCCCAGTTATCTGATTGTTGGGCTGCATATGTACCAAAGAACAATCACTGCATCTCATTAAGCTTGGAGGTGAGAACTGCAACTATTTTCATGGTCATCTATGTAATCATTGCCCAAGCATGGATCAAACCTACAGTGCATTTGGTTTGTGTCAGTCATAGGCCCAAGTGGTGCAATTCAATGTTTTATTGGAAAAGAAGCACTTCTGCACTTATTAAATAATTAAAAATGTATGGAAATGATTCTGATTTGAACTGTTTGAAAAACACCTTTTATTTTGGATAGGTTGAAAAGAAGCATTTGTTAAATTATTAAATGTATTGAAATGATTATGATTTGAGTACACTTTCAAGTCTCAATCAAAATGTCATAAGAAAAACTGGAAAACTCTTACTAGTAATGAATGTTGAGGTCTAAAAAGAACCTTATATGACCTGGTATCAGTTACAACATCAATCAAAGTTTCATGTTCTGTTGAGGGGTGCACGTCGTACCATTCCTCCGTACAACTATTACAGCACGAGCATTAGCATTACACAAAATATTTTGGCTCACGGTCACTTCTTTCTTCTTGAGCACATTGTACCCAATCTAAACTCTTCATACGCACATTAATTTGTACTAACTGATGATATGCATAATGCATGTTAGACATGAGCCTATGCTCTGTCCTGACAAAGAGCAAGACACAATAAATGCCTCTCCCAATGGAATAAAAAATGCTCTTTATCTCTCACTCTATGGAAGAAGAAGAATACTATAGCTTAACTTTAATTAATTAATGGGCCTCTCACCCATTCTTTTTTATTCCTATAATTAATTAACTTAAACATCACAGCAATCAGTCAGCAACGAAACAGTCCAATGCACCTTGATCATGCTCTATAATAATAAAGACATGGCTTAGGAAGAGCACGAAGAAGTGAGACCAAACTCTTTCAATCAATTCCATTATAATAATCTTCTCAAAAAAAATTCCATTATAATAATTGCTATATTGATTAGAAAAATGGGAACTTACAGATATATAAAATGATAGCAAGTCACATTTATCTCTTAGAGAAAATCTCGAGACATAATTTTGTTGTAATTTGTTGAAGTGATTGACGTGTGAATTGTAAAAGAGAAAACAAAAATGGTGAGACAACAAAAAAGTAAGTGATGGTTAATGTTTATTGTTTATAGTCGATCACTTTAATAACTAGTGTTGACAAAGGTTGTGCATAGAAACTGTTTTTTTTATTTATTTATTTTTTTTAATACTTAGTTGCGACTTTGATAGGCAATGCCTTTGTGATATGTGGCTTAATAAAAAAGGTGGCGAGTCAATGCTTTTGTTTTTACTCTTATCCTGAGTTGTTGTTGCCTTGTGTAGAGAGATGTGATGTGAGGGAGGGAGAGCAAAAGTGGTATGCTAACGTGAGACTGTGAGGAGCAGGAGGTAGTGTGCTAAAAGATCGAGAGGGGAAGGCAATGGAGGAAACGTTCCTAAACTTTTTGCTGGTGTTCTCGGGTCTGTTTGTGATGGGAATTTACCATGTCTGGCTTCTCTTCACTATACTGTGCAATCCCAGACGAACTGTCATTGGCTTCAATGCTGAGTGTCGCCAAGCATGGGTCTTCTCTATGATGAGTGTTAGTCTCTCTCTCTCTCTCTCTTGTGATTGTGTGTGTGCCCATATATAATTTATAGTAGTGGCCATGAGACTGATTCACATGGAAAAAAGGAATGATCTATTGTACATGTTTTAAGATCTTTGAAAAGTAGTGGTAGGATTTTATGGCATCTGTAGAAATTGACTGAAAATGATTATACGACAGGTACAACAGGTCCTACTCGTACAAACATAACTGAATGAAATTCCAAAGGGTTGTTGCAAAAAGCAATATGCTTGTTTTTATTGTCACCTTTCGGCATTGCCCATGTATCATTACCATGAAGGCTATTTGTTTTTTGAGTAAGAAAGAAAAAGAAAAAAGAAGGCTATGTATTTCTACCACATCAAATTTTAAAGATATGTAATAAGGTCATTTGAAAGAAGAACTATTTACCGTTTAGCATGGGATTGTGGCTTTTTACTAGCTAGGCTTCTGGAAAGTGGGCAATTGAGAATTCATAACAGATCTATGTATTGTTTCAGAGTGAGTTTGACTTGGAAGTGAGAGTGCACATGGAAACTTAAGGTTATTGTGGACATGGTTTCAGTGAGACTTGAAACAATTTTAGAAAAAAAGATCAATTGTGTCCGGACCAAGCAACGTGAGTGATAATTTTCTGCAGTTTATGTTTTTTTTTTTTTTTTTTTTTTTTTTTTTTTTTTTTTTTGTTTTGTTTTGTTTTTGTTGTGACCGTTTAAATTCATAGTAGTAGTTTTAAGTAACCTTAGGAAATCCTTGACGATTCAATTAGGGAGAATCCGCCTATGAAGCTGGTTCCTCTTTTTCACCTGGTAGCCTTAAACCACCTGTCTACGTTCTTTGGAATTTGTGGGCAATCACAAATGTATATAGTTATCAACAGAGTGATCTAGCATTCTTTTGCAGGTGGTGTTGCAATCTTTGACTGTAGTAGTACGGATAAAATCCAATAAATTTCTTGGGTGAAATTATAGATAATTGAATTTTATAAATCAATCATAGAATTCATGTTTGAGCTAAAATTACTTGTAGCTTCTGTATATTTTTTTGATCCTAACATCTGATCTTGAAAATAACTATTCGTTTGTGATACTGCCTTTATTTTGTCCACATACACCACATTGCATAAATGATTTGTTAAGTTAAATATATGTGTATATATATATATATATGTATATGTCTCTTACCAAAAAAAAAAAATGTATATGTCTTATAGGAGATTTTTTCTTTTTCTTTTTTGGAACTGAATGATGGAATACTTGAGTGAACTCTTATATATGATATTCTTGATTGGGATTGTTAGCTGTATAACCAGGAAAATGTATAATATTTTTAGGATTATGAAGCCAGGCCTTGTTTGAAGCTTTAATTTGAGGGTGTTGTCATGAGTTTTTTCTTGGCAAGTTTTCTGATATTCATGAAATAATTTTTTTGTAGAAATTCATTGATTAATTTTCGGTTGGCAATGTTAGATTTGATTATGGTCTGTCTTTGATTGTTTCTTTGAAGTTCATATTTCAAAGGGCATTTCTGTTATGGATGGATGGTATATATAGCTTAGTATAGGTATAAAAAATGCTGTCTAGTATCTACACAATGGTCCAAATAATATTTTTTAAGAACTGATGTAGTGATGTTAGCATCTAGTCAATGAACAATGTCTGAGAACTACTCACTGCATAATTTTTAGGATCCCATGAAAAATGGTGTTTTGGCAGTCCAAACAATTCGCAAACAATTCGCAACAACATTATGGCATCTACGCTTTTGGCAACTGTAGCAATCACTCTCTGTTCACTGATCAGTGTTGTTGTGAGCACCAACACCGCAGTGATGAGTTCCAGTGAAGTATCAAAATCAGTTTACAGCAGTGAGACTACTATCTCTTCAGTCAAGTACTTCTCTATCTTGCTATGCTTCCTTGTTGCGTTTCTTTGCAATGTGCAGTCCATTAGATACTTTGCCCATACTAGCTTCATGGTTACAGCACCTGCATTGAAAGATAAAAAGGAATCTATTGATTATGTTGCAAGAAACTTGAATCGAGGAAGCTTCTTTTGGTCCCTTGGGTTGCGAGCATATTATGTGTCATTCCCTCTCTTTCTCTGGATCTTTGGGCCCATACCCATGTTTGTGTGTTGCTGCATGATGTCATCTATTCTTTATTTCTTGGACACAACTCATTGTTTTACACAGCAGCTTCAAAAATTCATAGAGGACATGAATGCCAATGATGTGGAATCAGTTCATCGATCATTGTAAGTACTGTTGAATGAAAATAGTACTATATTTGGTTAATGTTAAGACTATATATTTAAAAGAACTCTTTGCATGAACATAGCTAAGTTATTGGTATTTTTTTTTTGGGTTTTCAATAGAGACCTTTGTGTGTTCATGTTATTTTCTTTCTTACTTTTGTCACATAAAATTTGTAGTTTAAGACCATTGAGGAATTCCTATAGGCTAGTGCATGTTACTGCTACAGGGGAGCACAGAAGATGCCACTAGGCTAAGAAGTCATTGGCTATTAGTATGATTTGTACGGTTAATTATTTGGAAGTATTATCCTTGGGCTAAATGGTGAAGGTCAAAGAAATAATACATTTTTTTTTTCAAGATGAAGAAATCCATATAAAAATTCCAACTAAAAAGATGGTTGAAAATTGTGGTAGGCATTGATAAAATATATGGCTTAGTTCGCATTTTAAAGTACTACTCTTGCTTCTGTGTGGAAATATTCTGGTGATAATGAATTTTAGAGCAAGAAACAGTGAATTATAGATTTGGTGACTTTTGTTATAATTTGTTTATGTTTTAAGATGACTGGATTTGAAGTCTTGCATGTTTCACTTATCTGATGTTGTATTTTACTGCAAAAAGAAGCTTAATTCAGAGGAGAGTTGTACAGAAGATCTGCACTAATATGCACCACCTATGAAGGTTTTTTTGTGTTAATGTTGGAATTGAAAAGCTGTCAGTGAAGGATTTTGGGAGGTTGAAATAATAGTGTATTACAATGAACTTGGAAAATATGATGAGCCATTCCTTTTTATAGAAGCGCTAGCTTGGAAACTTGTACAGTAAATGTTTTAGAATATAATATATTGGAATCTTCAAGTTTCTGTTGGAATTGCTGCTACTTGCCAAATCTTGACTTACTCATTAGCCTCTCTGAGGCTACCTTGACCGTCTTTCTATAATTCAATTCATAATGGATTCTCTGATGTGACCTTCATTCTTAGGGGAAATGCGGGGCTTGAGGACTTCCATCTTTGCTCTCCTCTACTTACAGGTGAAGGCGACAACCAAGTATAATTCTAATGTTGCTTGAAGATTCACTGGATCTTGTCCAGAAAAGTACCAGAAATATTGTTGCTACACACTAAGCTGGGGTGAAACTGCAAGTTTTTCACTTTCATATCCGCAACCATTGCTTTGATGTGGAGAACTCTAGGAATGCTTTGGGTATTATGACAGGAAGAGAATGCTATCTTGCTGGTTTGTTCATATCAGTGTGAGATTGATTCATTCCTCACAAATCTTACACCTTTTGCCTTCTAAAGTTCTGTTCAAACACCTCGTTTGTGAAGCTATCATACTGGAAATATGGTTCAGTAGCACCCAAATGAGACAACTGCAATGATTTTCCTTTTTAGATTGCAGATAAAACTGCTGTTGTTGTGAGTTGTATAAGCACCATACTTTCTCCTTTCGTTGAATGTAAGTTTATTCATCCAAAAATGCAAAACTAAACCTCAGTCACTTAATTAGTTTCAATTAGTGGGTGCATCTGCTGAAATAGAATTTTTTATCGGTAACACATATCCAGTGGTTTAAACATATCCAGTGGGTTTTAAACCACGACCTTATTCTTTACTCACACTTGTGTGAGGAGGAAATGTCATTTTAGAAATAGAATTATGAAATTATACTTAAGCTTTTATATCCTTTCTTTTCTTACCTTTCCATCAAGAGGATAAATTATTTCTTAAGATTTTATCTTTGATATGTTTTTCTTAATTTAAAATTGGAGCGTACATTTCCTTCCATAATCCCAAACTCATTGCTGGCACTCTTTAGCCCTTCAAAGTATATACATAGATCGAAGTTCATATATTATTTCTAAATCAAAATGTTGCAATTAATTTTTAAGTATGACGTCCAAAATTTGCCAGTGAAATTCAACTTTTGTTGCTTCCTGTTTAAGCTCGTTTAAAAAAGTCTGAAACTAGTACGCTTTAATCAACATTAGTCGCGAAAAAAAGAAAAAAAAATAAATCTTGTTCAAATACTTTGGGATTGAACTACAACAGAAGCGTCAAGTAATGGCGAATATGACTTCTCTGACTGAGTGATGAAAAATGAATATGAGTTTGGGATGGACTTGTCCAAGGGTACAATAATGCTATACACTGCTGAATTTGGTAATGTTAAGGCATACAGCACATTGCAGGTAATTGGTGTGGAAGCATTACAATTTTAGAGTCATTGGAAGCTCTTTCAAAATTCATCTTAAAAAGAGAAAATAAATTGAACGTATTGATTAATATCTTCCCTCCAAGCTTTCAAAGTATTGAATCCTAAAGCTCAATTAAATATTAACAAGTTAATGTAGACTTGAAAAC
Source organism: Quercus suber (assembly GCF_002906115.3). Classification (NCBI taxonomy): domain Eukaryota; kingdom Viridiplantae; phylum Streptophyta; class Magnoliopsida; order Fagales; family Fagaceae; genus Quercus; species Quercus suber. Next base: position 2,024,483 of record NW_027069513.1, on the reverse strand, counting down.
TTTCCATGGAGTATTGGCTGTTAAAAGAAACCTGGTACCATAATATGGCTGTTGTGGAAAGGGCCTTTACAAACCACTCTCGCATAAGATTGGTTGTAAAAACTGTAAGACTTGTGAAGGATCTCACAAACACAAAGTGGGAACAATAAAATCTAGGGAAAAAAAGAGAATAAATTTACACATACGACAAGAACACTAAGAATTTATGAGGTTAGGCAATAGCTTATGTCCATGGGCAAAAATGGATCAATTCTAAATGTCACAAACTACTCAATTAAGTAGGACAAAGCATCCTTTCAAGGAATCTTTTAGAATAACAAACCAATCCAAAAGGCACTCACAAACCACTCTCAACTTGAGCCAAAGTTCTACAACAATTCTCCACCTTGGCGATATTTGCATGCCACCAACCTTGGCATGAATTGAGCCACCAAAACACGAAATTCCTTAGACATCTCCAACTTGGCAAGGCTTCTCTTAAGCCACAAATATCTCTAGTGCTAAGGCCAAATTGGAGTAGAATAAGTAAACAAAAGGCCAATCACTTGAAGCTACCTCCAAATGTGTCAATAGCAACCAAATGCACTTAAAAGTCCTCAAATGCGATGCATCTTGAACAAGTCCAAGCACTCGAAAGTATTGAACTAGAATTGATAGAATCTGAAAATTAACAGGATTTGAATCATTTTCAAATCTTTTCTCCCGTGCTTCTATATCATTCTCCCATCTCCTCAAATATGGGTAGAGAATGGGATCCAGGGGCAACACCCACCCCAAATCTTACACATTGTTATAGTTATTAGGGATTATAGAGCAACATGCAATAAAATTAGATTACATCAAGTCCTAAATAAATTCTAGACGAACTCAGGTGGATTTTCTGAATTCCTTACATGTCCTTACTTAAGAAGGAAGATTTAAAAAAAAAAAAAAAAATGCTAAAAACCTTTAGCTCAATTGACATCTTCTAGTATTTCTAACAGAGATATCTAGGGGTCAAATTCCTTTACCTCAAACTATCGAATTATTAAAAGAAGAAGTTTATTTATTTAAAAAAAAGAAAGATAAATTACATATACCACCCATGTGTAAGGGTCGTTAATGGGCTGGGTCGGGCCATCTTAGCTAGTTTTTTCTTGGCCCATGGGCCAAATGGGCTAGGCATAGCAGACTGTTGGCTAGTCAACAGGCTAGGCCAAGTTGGGCCTAAAGGAAAAACCTTAGCCTATGACCTTGCCTATGGGCAATGACCATTTAGACTTTAGCGAGTTAGGCTACTAGGTTGGCCTAATAGGTTATCTATGGGCTTGTATTAACATCTTATTTTATTATTTTTTTATAAGGAAATAATCATTTTTTAAAGAGAATAATCAAATTATTATTTTAAGGAAAGAATCAAAGAATTCAAATTTTATTTAAATTTTTTATGGTCAAACGACTCAAACCTATTTAATTTTGTTGATCAAAACCTATTTAAATTTTTATTTATTAAAACTTTAAATGAGTTAAAAAAAAAACCATTTAATAAAAAATGTCCAATTGCTAGACTACTAGAAATATATATATATATATATATATATGGTAAACTAAATTTAACACAATCACTCTGTTAATGCCCATTTTTGACAAAAAGGGCAGTAGAAGAAGCCCAACAATATGAAAAAGATAGAAAAAGAGAATAGTAAAATGAAGACCATTGGGTCAGAATGACAGGAATAATGGTCAATAGGCCCACTAAAATAATAAGTGGCCTAGGAGAAATCAAACGGGCAGAGGAAGCCCTAAGGAATGAAGTAGTAGGCCCATGAAAATTGTAAGAGATGAAAAGAACGTAAAAATAGGATAAGAAAGCCCAAAGAAAGGAATTAGTAAATGGGGCTGGCTTAAAGGCCAAGAAGCCCAAAGATAAGGATGTGATAATTGGGCCGGGGAAGCCTAAAGAATTTAACAAAAGCTCATGAGAATGAAAGAGGTAAGAAAGGATGAAATGGACCAAAGATGCCTAAAGAACGAAATGGGCCGAGGAAGCCCAAGGTACGGAATAGATTGACACAACTAGAATGCTGGGCAGTAAAGATCAAAAGAAGGAATAAGTTAAGAAATTAACATGGCAAATGCTTCAGCTTGTAAGCTCAAAAGTAACAACAAGGCAAAAAGATAAATTTTATCACAATAGGAGCAGTATAGTGACATGAAGCAATGCCTAACCTGGAAAAGGGATGGGATGCAAAGAATGAAACCCCAAAGACTTATTCACGTCGCAAAAGTTAAATGAGCACCAGGGCATGTAGCAGAATCAGACAAAGCTGGAGGCAATGGCAAACGCGTGAGAGCCAGAAAAGCAACAGACTCATATGGAAGTGGAGCATGCACACAAGGCTCAAGCACCACCTACTTGTACCTAGCCATTACCGGGGAGGTGGGCCACATGTCAAAGGTATGAGAGGGTGTGGTCTGGCGGTGAGGAGAAGGAGGAGCCTATTTTGGGGTTCTTGCTTAAGCTCTTTTAGGGGAAATGTCCGGCTGGGATGACATCTTGTCCAAAAGAGGTAAACATGAGTTGGAATCACTAGATATGTGCTATAGAGGTTGGTGAGAGAGAGGTCTAATCCTTATTCGGATGGGAGTGTCAAGGGGAGTAAGAAACAAACCAAACCACTTTTGTTTGGGATGAGGCGTGGCACAGCCAACACAGTGTGTAGTGGTGGTGGTTGTGCAGCCCACAGATCAGTAGGCAATCTTGGAAGGACACCCACAAAAGGTCAAAAGTGATTGAGGGGTAAAAATGACAAATCCTGTCATAGCAGGCAATACAAAAGGCCATAGACGTGCACAGTGGAAAGGGGGAGGAAAAAAGGAAGAGAAAAACGGTAAACAAGAGATATAGGGAAAAAAAAAAGAGAGAGAGAAAGAAAGAAAACAGTGCAAAAAAAGAAAAAAGAAAAAAAGAAAAAGAAAGAATAGAGAAAACCCAAAGTAATGAATAAGTATGAGTGATAGGAGTAAAAGCATGCATCAGTAGGCTACCCACTTCTCTCCCACTTAATAGTCCACTCTTTAATGAATCAAAAACCCAAGATTAAGCCATCTAGGTCCTTTTTCCAAAGTGTGTAACTTGTATGGCGGGATTCCCCTCTGAGGTTACCCACATTAGAGATTGGTTCCCTTTTGGACTTGAATCTGCTAAAGAGCCAAGTCCATTCTTTTAGTAGACTAATCTTTTTTTCCTCTTGTCTTGGTTGATTAATGACTAACTTGACATCTTGCTATTAATCTTTATTTGTTGTAATCACGTTGTGATATCTTTCTTCATGAAGCAGTTCACGTATTATTGTTCTTAGTAGAAGATGTTTTAGTTAAGAATACTTTAGTTATCTTGCTGCATTATTTTAACTGCTATAACATTTTGTAACAGTCTTTCCTACTATGAAGGCGTGATAGGCTTAAGACTCCTGCCAAGGCGCATCAGCATAAGAAGGGCCTAACTTGGGCACAAGTTGGCCTAAGGTGTGTTTCAGTTAGGCCAGTCCTGGCTCTCCTATAGGGCCATGGTACAGCAGGAGTAATCCAGCCCAAGACACATAAAGGCCCACACATTTAAATTGGCAACTCTACTAGGGAGTTGGGAAAAAGACAAGGAAAGTAGATAAAAAGCCCTCGCAAATTATACCCCTAAGATTAAAGATAACGCAAAACATGAGTGTCGTACCCTCACAGGCAGAGTCAAGGCTAGCCATGCTCCACTAGCACTAGCCCAATCAGGCAGAAGGTGTTATCGGAGTGGAGGTTGAGCCACAACAGCAACAAAGAATCCCCACTGATAATAATAACTTTTTCATCGAGGTGCTACAATCTATGCTGCATTCCCAACAACAGTTGATGGAAGAGATTCACCAAATAAAGGAGGACAAGATGAAAGAGAAAGGAAGCCAGCATGAACTAGAGCATGTGGAAGACAAGGAAGTAACCCCTGTAGTGGGTGGCCCATAGAACGCAAAATATCGTTTCGTTACTATGGCCAAAGTTGTAGCACTTTTAGAACAGAAAAGGGTCAAAGCGCTCAAGAAGAGGTTCTATACACGAAAGCCTCTTTATCCACTAAGGATATTCAGCAACCCATATCTTGAGGGATATGGACCACGAACTTTCGCACAATACGATGGCAGAAGGGGAAGTGCTGTTGAGCGTGTGAGTAAGTTTATTGACACCCTTGGTCCCTATGTAGCAGATGAGGATTTGTGTCTTCAGGATTTTTGCAGAAGAAATAGTAACACTTGCAACTTTGTAAGGAACTAAGCAAAAGGGCGGTGATGACCTGATGGAGTACATCAATAGATTCAAGGACATAGCCCTTGATTGCTATGATCACTGTGAAGAGAAGGCATTGGTGGAAATGTGTATGGGTAACATGATCATAGAGTACAAAGCTATCCTAAAGAACTTGGAAATCTCTCAGCTCATGCAGCTATTGCAAAAGGCCAAGAAGACCGCCCAATCAATAAGGCCAAGCTCTGACAAACCCAAGGAGCGGAGATCCATGCCATAGGCCATAGCAGTATCTACTGGCGAAAAGAAGAGGAAATCAAATGAGAGGGAGTACAAGACCCCCCTGCCACTACCGTGTACACCAAAAGAGCTAGATGTACTCCTGGATAAATGGATCGTAGATGGGGTTTTCAAGCCCAATCAGGTTTCCAGAGAACCCATTGAGGAAGAATATAGGGACCCACGTTTCTTTTGTTTGCACAATTATATGCAACACCCTACTGCAGAATGCTGGACGCTTCGCAGACTAATGCACCGTAGAATCAGAGAGGGAACTCTCGAGTTGTCTCAGCCAGAAGTACAAAGAAACCCATTCCTGAACTACAAGGGAAAGGGGGTAGCAGCAATCGTTATTTGCACAAATCTAGGAGAAGATGAAGAAGAAAGGCCGGCCTTGCCTGCCGTAGCCATTACCAGTTTGCAAAAAAGTTCTAGGCTCAAAAACCTATTTGACCAGCTCAAACTCACGGTCAATGAATGAAGAATTGCCATAGAGGCTCTAGTAAGCATTGCCTTAGGGGCTAGAGTAGAATGCCTTGTTGCAAAAACTAGAGCTAACAAATCTCTCTTTTAAGACACCAATGAGATTACTTTCAGTGATGAGGACATGGAAGTAGGGTACTCAGACCACAAGAGACCCCTTTACTTGGCAGCCTCTATAAACTAAATCCCCATTAAGAGAGCCCTAATTGATACAGGTGCTTTAATGAATCTCATCCCGTTCAGCATGCTACAAGTATCGAGAATTTCATAAGGTAAGATTCAGGGTTGTCCAATGGAAGTAACGAGATTCAGAGGGGGAGGTGAGTATACTATAGGCCACATTCAGCTGTGGTTGAAGGTGGGGCTGATAGCCTTCTTGGCTCGCTTCCATGTAGTGAAAACAGAAGTTTCATATCAGATATTACTGGGAGACCGTGGTTGCACAAGCATCGATAGGTCTCGTCTACCTATCATCAGTGCGTGAAAGGAAGATTGAATGGTAGGATGATACGGATAGTGGCAAACTTGTCACTATTTGAGCAAGTAGAAGCCCAACTAGTAGAAACCATGTTCTATGATGAATGGGTACCATTTGGTGAAAGTTCGGTGTCCAAACTACAAGGCACCTTCATCCCTAAGTGGGAGGATGTCTAGGATGACCCAGAGTCTGACCTGAGATAACTGCTAATGCGGAGGGAGAATAGGAAAGAAGCACTTGCTTCAAAGTTAAGTAGTATGCCATAATGCGTCAGGATTTGAACACCTGACGGCAAGATAGTTTACAAGTTATGAAGGAGCGCGGGGCCCACCTGCAGTATACGAGGGGGTCCTGGACATGGGTCACAGCATAAAAGTCTAGTGTGATGTGTGGCCTAAGAAAATTCAGAAGAAGAAAGTGACGCGGAAAGTGAAAGAGAGGTTACAGTAGAAAAAGACATGCAAGTAATGGCAGAAGATAAGTTAGAAGAAATCGACTTGGGTATAGACCCGTAAAAGCCAAGACCCATTTCAATAAGCTCAAAGTTGTCAGAGGATGAAAAGGCTAAATTGATCCTGCTGTTGAAAGATTTTAGAGATGTTTTTTTGCTTGGGACTCTAACGAAATACCTGGACTAGAGCCAAGATTGGTGGTACACACGCTCAATGTAGATCCCGAGGCTAAGCTAGTGGCTCAGCCTGCTAGAGTGTTTCACACCAAAATAGAAGAACAGATAGTGAAGGAAGTGCAAAAGCTGTTGGCAGCTAGCTTTATCAAACCCAACCAGCACCTGCGATGGTTGTCCAACATCATATCAGTGAAGAAGAAAAATAGGTAGATACGATGTTGTGGGGACTTCAGAAATCTTAATTAAGTCTACCCCAGGGATGAATTCCTGCTGCTCAACATGGATCTATTGATAGACTCTGTAGCAAGAAATGCCATGTTTTCCTTCATGGACAGGTTCAGTGGGTACAACCAGATTCGAATGGCGCTAAAAGATGTAGAGAAAACTGCCTTTAGAACACCCATAGGTAATTTCTACTACACTGTGATGCCATTTGGGTTGAAAAATGCAGGTGCAACTTATTAACGCACGATGACCGCCATATTCCATGACATGATGCACCACGAGCTAAAAGACTATGTGAATGACATAGTAGTGAAATCGAGAAAGAGAGAAGGCCATGTTAAAGTGTTAAGGAAGGTATTTGAAAGATGCAGACTTTTCAAGTTGAGAATGAACCTACTAAAATGTGCTTTCAGAGTGTCTTCCGGGAAGTTCCTGGAATTCTTGGTCCACAACAGAGGAATAGATGTGGACCCAGCCAAGGCCACAGACATAGTAACCATGAAACCACCAGCCATAGTGAAGGAGTTGAAGAGTTTTCTGGGGAAGGTTTCCTACATCCGAAGGTTCATCCCTGATTTAGCATTAATCACCTTAGCTTTTACCAAATTGCTCAAGAAGGGACAAGGCTTCGAGTGGGGAGCGGCGCAGCAAGTAACCTTTCGAAGGCTACAGCAGATCATGACAAACCTCCCTACGGTACAAGCTCCAATCTGCAAAAAGCCACTACTATTTGATTTGGCCTCAATCCCATCTGCCATAGGTGCTTTGATAGCCTAAGAAGATGGAGGTGGTGTCCAATAGCCAGTTTATTACATTAGTCGTGCCCTAAGGGATGCAGAGACCTGTTACCCTAGAGCGGAAAGGGCATGCCTGGCAATAGTTTACACACCGCAAAGACTATGTCATTATTTCGTGACCTACGAGATACATTTGATGTTGAAGTCTCACACAATCAAGGCTTTTCTTCGACAACTTATTCTCTCTGGGAGGATATCTTAGTGGTTGTTACAATTGTCGCAATACAACTTAAAGGCGGGAACACCTAAGGTAGTGAAAAGCTAGGACATAGCGGATCTACTGGCCTAATTTCTTGGAGAAGAGGAATTTTTGCTGGACAATGAGGTTCCAGGAGAAGTGGCCACAATAAAAGTAACCAAAGAGCAATGAGTCATGAAGTTCGATGGCTCTTTTACAGCAAACTTGGGTAACGTAGGAATGGTCCTCTACCACGAAGGGGAAGAGACCGTGGCACTCTCATTCAAGTTGGAGTTTCCATGTTCAAAAAATATTGTAGAATATAAGGCCTATCTCACGGGGTTAGCCATAGCCCTCAAGATGAGGATCAAACATGTGAAGGTGATAGGCGACTCCAACCTAGTGGTTTGCCAAGCCAAGGGGAGTTTCTCCTTGAAGGAACCAAGTTTGGCTCTGTATAGGACGTTGGCCTAGAAAATGGAAGAAAGGTTTTCCACATTTGAGATAGAGCACGCTTAGAGGAGTGAGAATTAGTACGCAGACGCACTGGCCATGTTGGGTTCACAGATAGCTTTCAAAGGAAATAGTACCAGAATTGAAGTCAACAAGTGAAGACAATTTATTGTTGAAGTACTACGGGAAAGGTTCCAGGAAAAGTAAGGACGTGAAAAGGATTGGAAGGTTCCTATTAAGGAAACCCTATTGAAAGAGAGAGATCTAGCATAATTAAAAACATTAGAGGACTATGTCATGATGAAAGGGGAACTGTATTATAGAATGCCAGGAGGGATTTTGTCAAGATGTGTGGGGTATGAAGAGGCTCAAAGAAAACTGAAGGAAGTGCATGGAAAAACCTGCGAGTTCTGCGGTGAGATTAGCCCTTACCGTAGGCTCTAAAGGGCAGGTTTTTACTAGCCAAACATGGGTAAGGATGCAGATCTAGTCCAAACCTAGTGTGAGGCTTGCCATTTGGTCATAGATAGGGAAGAGAGTTATGTTGTATTAGCTAATGAAAATTGGAAAAGCCCATTTGTTCAATACCTGACAGAAGGTATCTTGCCACAAAAACATAGTGAAAGATATAAGCTCAAGAAGTTGACAACCCGTTACTTCATACATGAGGGAATCCTTTTGAAAAAGGGGTACGACGGGGACCCATTACGATGCCTAGGTCCTAGAGAAGCTGGAGAGATGTTAAAAGAGGTACATGTAGGGGAATGTAGAGAGCATTAAGGGAAGAAGAAGCTATACTAGTGCATGCTGCAAATGGGCTATTATTAGCCCACTATGAAGAAGGATGCAGCAGAATTTGTGAAAAAATGCCACAACTGCCAAGTGCAAGCCAACTTGATTCATACCCACCCACAAAGCTTACAAAGCATAGTCACCCCATAACCCTTTCACACTTAAGGCTCGATTTAGTTGGACCGGTTAATCAACCCTTTCATGGGTACATATGGATTCTTGTGGCTACAGAATACTTTACTAAATGGGCAGAGGCCATACCACTCCGTAAAGCCACGAGAGGAGCTATAGCAAACTTCATCAAATAGAACATAATTGTCCAATTTGGGGTACCTCATAGAATCATAAGTTACAATGGTACTCCATTTATCACAGAGAGGTAAGAAAGATGCTGGAGTTCTAACAGATCAAACACCATTGGTCATCACCTTATTACCCGCAAAGGAATAGGTAGGCAGAGGTAACAAACAAAACCTTTGTAAGGTTGAATTTAATAAACCATCTTATTGGCTTTATTCCGTGCCAAATTTGCTTGTATTTTAGCATTTAGTAATTCTATATTTAGGTGGGAATCTTGTAAGGGTAGTGAGTGAGAGAGTGTGAATAAATGCTCAAGATTGTGCAAAAAAACAGGGACTCACAACTAGATCTCGTAGATGGCTCGTGACTTACAAATTGCCAGAAGTTGCACATGTGCCAAGCATGCCAGAAGCTGAAGAGTTGCGCCAGCTATTGCACTATAGGACAAAAGTCCCAGGCTGGCCATGCCATTAGCTCGCGGCTTGAACTCGCGACTTAACTCAGTTGCGAGGTCAAGTCGCCAGAACACCCTGTTTGGGAAAAACTAACGTTTTACATTCCATTCTCACCCTATTATAAATACCCCTCATTCCCACGAAATGTAGAGAGCTTCTAGAGAGAATTTTGAGAGAGAAACCTTAGAGAAAACAAGATTGTATCATCCATAATCTTCACCTAAGAGACTCTTCAAACTCCTCTACTCTCTTCCTCTCCATTGATACATTCTCGAGAGGTTCTTGACCAAATTATTTTCTCACCATACCCACGTCTGTGAGAAGGTTCTTTTGGTGTTAAAGGGAAGCAGTTTGGAAGGGACTAATGACTATTAGTTGATGCTATGGTTTATAGCGAAATTTGGTAAGCTAGAAAAGAAAAAGGTTCGGCGCAACCTCGTTGGAGCAAGAAGTTTGGAGGGCTTAGGTACCTGGGTAGATTAGGCTTAGGTACCAGGGTTTATACCTGGGTAGATTATTTACTGTTTGGAGGGTGGCAAAGAGGTTTTACGCCGAGGGCTTCGGTTTCCTCTTCGATAACACATCGTGTGTTGTCCTTGTATTTGCATTTCTCTTCCCTTTATCTTTACCAATTAATTACTGTTGTGATTGTGATTATTTATAGTTTAGATTGTTTATCAATTCTGTTTTAAGTTTGTTAACATTTTCCGCACATACATAGTCTGATATAAAACTTGAATTGGTAATTTGTTGTTTGGGGGTCTAAACGTTCATAGTGTTTTTAATGCTATTTGAATTTTCAATTGGTATCAGAGCAGGTGCACTTGTTATGGTTTAAATACCTAAGTGTGATCCTAGACCCCTTTGGATATGGATGTTAATATGGAAAAGGCCATGTTGAATTGTGATTTAAATGTTTGTGATTATGACTTTATGAGTATGTTTGAGAGGTGTCCTAACAACGAACTCTTAGAGTTATTAAAAACTAAGAAACATGCGAGGATGTTTGCTAACATGCTAAAATATGTTGAAAATAGGAATCACATCTTACACAATAGTCTATGTGAGTCTAACTCTTTGATTAAGAAATACAAAAGAAGAAATAGAATATTGTGTGAAAAAGTTGATAATCTGAAAAAGAAGATTCAATCTAATAGATGCATGGATAATAAAAGTAAATTTCTGTTTGATGGTCAAGAATGCTTATCACTTGCATGTCTATTTGTACACACCTCATTGAAGGTTTTTAACTCATGCTTATGGTATCTTGATAGCTGTTGTTCTCGTCACATGATAGGAGATAAATCACTCTTTAAGACTCTCAAAGAGAAAGTTGGTGACTATGTGATGTTTGGTGATAGGAGCCATGCTCAAGTTCTCAGCAAAGGGACTGTTGAAATACCGGGATTACCGTTATTGAAAGATGTGTTATACATCAAAGGGTTGAAGGCTAATCTCTTAAGCATCACTCAAATATGTGATAATGATTTTCTTGTTCAGTTCTTCAAGAAGGGATGCTTAATCATTAATGAAGAAGGGATTCAAGTCTTGGAGGGAAATAGGACCACCGATAATTGCTATAGAGTAGTCCCTACAGCACCTATTTCATGTAGAAGTGCTCATGTTGACATGCTGGAACTTTGGCATCACAGATTTGGGCATGTAAATTTCAAACAAGTAGTTAAAGTTTCTAAACTTGAAGCAGTTGAGGGACTTCCAAAGTTTGGGAAGGTGGAGAAAACTATTTGTGGAGCATACCAAATGGGAAAACAAACAAAGGTAAGTCATCACAAGGTGAATGTGATTGCTACCTCATGGTGTTTAGAGCTTCTCCATGTTGATCTGATGGGGCCCACAAGAACAGAAAGTCTAGGAGGAAAGAGGTACATTATGGTCATTGTTGATGATTTCTCAAGATACACTTGGGTTGAATTTCTTAGAGAAAAATCAGAATCATGTGAAAAATTGGAAATTCTCTGCAAAAGGTTACAAAATGAGAAAGGTGTTCCCATTGTCAAGATAAGGAGTGATCATGGCAAGGAGTTTGAGAATGTAAGATTTGAGTTGTTTTGTTAAAAGAACGAAATCAAAAGGGAATTTTCAACTCCCAAAACTCCTCAGCAAAATGGAGTGGTTGAAAGGAAGAATCGAGTGATTCAAGAAATGGCTAAAGTGATGTTACTCAACAAGAAAATTCCTCAAAAGTTTTGGGGAGAAGCTGTGAACGCTTCATGCCACATTGGTAATAGAATATTCTTCCGAGTAGGAACAAAGAAGACTGCTTATGAGATTTGAAATGGAAAGTAGCCAAAAGTCAAGTACTTCTGAATGTTTGGAAGCAAGTGCTACATTCTAAATGATTGGGAGAACCTTGGAAAATTCGATGCTAAAAGTGATGAAGGAATTTTTCTTGGGTATTCTACTACTAGCCGAGCATATAGGGTCTTCAACAAGAGCACTAAGAAGGTAATGGAGTCCATCAATGTGAAAATTGATGATGCCATAACTAAGGTAGAAATGGTTGACGATGGGGAAGGACAGCACACCAAAGAACCCATTGTTGAGGTTGAAGCTCTTGATATAGATGTTGAAGGAACTACACTAGAAAAGGAATCAACTCCTTTGAACACAAGAATGGAAACAAGATCAATGTCTAGAACATCAAGTCCTCTTACTCCTCCAGAAGTTCATCCTCCCATCTCCTAGAATGATGAAGTCTCCACATCAAAGAAGCCATCCTCAAGGGTGATTAAGAACCATCCTGATAGCAACATTATTGGATCTTTAGATGAAGGTCTTCGTCTTAGAAAAGGGAACATACTCGTAGCGAATCATGTAGCATATCATTGCTACCTTGCCCAATTTGAGCCAAAAAGGGTAGAAGAAGCTCTCCGAGATGAAAATTGGGTAGAATTAATGCATGACGAGCTGAATCAATTTGTGAGAAATGATGTATCGGAACTTGCTCCAAGGCCTGAAAATGTTCATGTCATCGGCACTAAATGGATATTCAAAAACAAGACAGATGGAGATGGAGAGATAATCAGGAATAAATCTCGATTGGTGGCACAAGGATACACTCAAGTAGAAGGAGTAGATTTTGATGAATCCTTCACTCCTGTGGCAAGACTTGAGTTTATTCGAATTCTTATGTCCATTGCATGCTTCATGAACTAACTCTACCAAATGGATGTAAAATGTGCGTTTCTAAATGGATATCTGAATGAAGAAGTGTTTGTTGAACAACCCAAGGGCTTTGAGGATCCTCACTTTCTTGATCATGTGTTGAGATTGAAGAAAGCCCTTTATGGCTTAAAACAGGCCCCTAGAGCATGGTATGATCGGCTTACCCATTATCTCCTGGAAAGAGGATTTAAAAGAGGTTATGCTGATCGAACTTTGCTTGTTAAGAACGATGAAGATTACCTTTTGGTGGCTCAAGTATATGTTGATGACATAGTATTTGGAGCTACAATCGATAATCGGGCTATAGAATTTTCTGAGGAGATGAAGAAAGAATTTGAGATGAGTATGGTGGGGGAGCTTACATTCTTCTTGGGCCTTCAAGTCAAACAAAAGAAAGAAGGCATATTTGTTTCTCAAGAAAAGTATGCTAGGAATATTGTTAAGAAGTTTGTACTAGACTCCAAAAAGCATGCCTCCACTCCCATGAGTTCTTCCACAAAGTTGAATGCTAATTCTTCTGGGCTGGAAGTGAGTCCTACTTTGTATAGGAGCATTATTGGGAGTTTACTCTATCTTACTGCAAGTAGACCGGATATTGCATTCAGTGTTGGTGTTTGTGCTAAATATCAAGCTGCTCCAAAGCAATCTCACCTGACTGCGGTAAAGAGAATTATACAATATATCAATGGTACTCCAGATTATGGATTGTGGTATTCCAAGGATTCAAATGCTTGTCTTGCTGGTTATTCAGATGCAGACTGAGCTGGTAGTGTGGATGATCGAAAGAGTACCTCAGGAGGTTGCTTCTACCTTGGTAACAATCTAGTCTCTTGGGTGAGCAAGAAACAAAATTCTGTCTCTCTCTACAGCTGAAGCTGAATACATAGCCGCTGGAAATTGCTGCACCATACTCCTTTGGATGAAGAAGCTACTTCATGATTACGGGATTCCTCAAGATACAATGTGTGTCTTCTGTGATAACACCAATGCCATAAATCTTTTTAAAAATCCAGTTCAGCATTCGAAGTCAAAACACATTAAGATAGGCTATCATTTCATCAGGGACTTGGTGGAAGAAAAAGTTGTATTTCTTGAATTCATACATATAGACAATCAAAAGGCAGATATCTTCACCAAACCTCTCGATGGTCCATGGTTTGAATCTCTCCGTAAGACCATTGGTGTTTGTACAATCCCTTGAATTTCATGTGTGTTGTGTGTTTTACCTCTTTATACTGTATCATCTTGGTTGTAGGGCACACACTACATTTTTGGTTTATTGCATAGCATTTTGTTTTGTTTTTTAAAATGTTTTTACATTGTTTTTTATCAATCTTTTCTTACTTTTATGTCAAAAATCCAAAAACAAATAAAAAGTAGAAAATCCAAAAAGTTTGATCAACCTTGTTAAGTGTTGTCTTAAAGCACATTTTGTCTTGTACTTTTGTACTAATGGGTTTGTGCATTTATAAGCTTAACTTGTCTCATATGCATTCATATCTTTGTGGGAAAAATCTTGAAATCTTTGTGATTATTGTAAATAGATCTTCAACCTTGTCATGAATAATTAGTGAATGGTTTTGTTGATCTTGAGACATGCATAGACTTGTGCCTATATATCTTCCCACTCTTTATTTTGTTGTTTTTACTTAAAGAGCTCACCAAATGTAAATCTCAAAATGAAAAGAAATATTGAGCTACAAAAGCCTATTGCACATATTAGTATTTGACTAGGAAAAAGGGAAAGCAACCAAAGGCTAACCCATCAAATTGAAATATTGAAAGTTTCAGGCATCGATCTCTAAATGAAATGTTTTGATTCAAAATGATCAAATGATATGATGTATTTGGAGCCAAATGAAAAACTTCAAAGAAATGTTCTCAAGTTTATGTGGGAGGTCATAAATGCATATTTCTATAATTGAGATGGGTCACATTATCTAGTGCTAGTTGTGTATGCCTTGATTGAACTGATCATTGAAGCTTCACATTAGACTAAGGAATATCTCATTTTTGATATTCACACACAACACACAAGTCTATGTTCAATGAATGCTATATTCATTTGTGTAATTGTACGTGTTTAAATATGTTTTCACATGCTCAATCTTTGTTGATCAAACACAAAAAGATTTTTGAGTGTTTTATCTTGTTTTTGGAAAGTATTTTGTTTCTACAAAAATGTCAAAAATTTCAAAAACAGTGTTGTCCTATTTTGGTGACTTAGTCGCAGGTTGGTTCAATCGCATGTCCCAGTCGCGAGCTCACTCTGAGAATTTTCATAGCTCCCTGGCGAGTCATGGTCTTAGTCGCGAAAAATACTTAGAAAATTTTTCAAAATTTGAGTTTTTATGATTTTCGCGGCTTAGTGTGACGACTTGTTCGCGGGTGGAAGGTCTAGTCGTGAGGGTTACACAGAGATTTTCACAACTCAACTAGCGATTGTCTCGTGGGTAGACCTTCCAGTTGCGAAAAACACTTAGAATTTTTTTTTTCTCAAGAATCTTATCTTCTATGTGTTTCGCAGCTTACCTGGCAACTGACTGGCAACTTGATCCAGTCGCCAAAAATGCGTGTTTTGCATTTTAAAGATTTTTAAAAACCATTTCAGTTTTTCCCTCGATCTATTGTGACTGTTCATTATCTTCATCATTTGAACTGCTCTCATTCTCACCATGTTTGTGCATTCATCACCATTGTTGTCCATCGTTTCTGTTTCGATCCTCAAGAAAAGGTAAGGGCTCTATCTCTCTCACAATATTGTTCACTGTTATTGCTCATTCCTCTTGATTTGGTTGGTTTACAGTTATTTGTATATCTCATGTTTGATCTTGTTTCCGATCTTATGTTTGAATTTGCTTTGTGTTGTTGGTGGTTTTGTACGGTTTTTCTCTCTCTTGAGTACATATTGTGATGTTTGTGGCACATATACACACCCATTTTCATGTCTGGAACCTAATCCCAATTTTTAGGGTTTCCCTAATTACCCATGTTTTGGTACTTTCCAAATGCTAATAGTGTTTGGTGCCTTGTTTGGTTCTCTCTTTTGACAAAACATGACACAGGGCGAAAATGTCTCCATTCAAGAGAGCAGCTGTAAAAGGGGGAAACAACAAAGGGAAAGAACATGTCATTGATGTTGATGAACTCTCACCTAAAGCAAAAAGGACCCGCTCATCATCTGGAGTGTTCAATTCCAACAAATTCAGATCCTATGCTGCCTTTCAAAATCATGAAATTTTTTTCAAAAGTGCTACACTGCTACTCGAAAGGGTCATTGATCAACCTTCCCTTTTTGACACCGACATTTCTTAATGGTTTGCTCACAAAGATTGGAATTACCTTCTCTCTGATAATGATGACGCATATGAGGACTTGGTTAAAGAGTTTTATGCCAATGCAATTGTTGAAGGCGAAGAACTCAAATGCTGGGTTAGACGAAAGAGTTTTTCAGTCTCTCCAGCATATCTTGCTGAGATTCTTCACATCAATCGACCGATGTTTAAACAATCACTAGTTTACGATGATTTATGTTTAGACGAGGACCTACTCTGGGATGCTCTTGGAAAAGATTTGGAATTCTCGTCAAATGGGAACTCAGTTAGTGTTTCCTCTCTTCCTCCGAAATTGAGGGTGCTTACAATCATCATGTTCCACAACTTGTACCCACTATCTAGCACCGGGTACATGAACCTTGGTTGTGCTCTGTTTCTTCACGATCTGATCTCTGATGTTGAAATTGACATTTGTTCACACATCTTTCATGTCTTGCACAAAATGGTTCTTCGAATTGAATCACGGATATGCATTCCGTTTTGCTGCCTAATCACTAGGATATTAAGCTCAAAGGTATTCATCCTTCACTAGATGAGTCTCCCTGCACAAAACTGGCACCAATCAACATGCGTACATACAACGCTAGCATTTGTCATAGTCAGAAGGGAATCAAAACAGAGCCTTCAGCCTTTCACAGTGGTTCACGCTCTAGCTCATCCACATCTGATTAGAAATTAGACAACATTGTGAAATCTGTCAACGAGTTGACTGCCAAGATGTCCGGCCTTTCATCTATTTTGCACCATCTCAATATTCCATGGGATGTGAAGTTCACCTCTATCTAAACTCAATTGGATCAAATTCAAAGAAAGCTAGATGATGATGAGGACTAGCTATTCCATGACAAAAAAGGGGAGATAATGTTGGCAGAGGGAGTACAATGATAGGGGGAGAATCAACTGGATTAAAGGAGGAGATTTCAACAAGAAGGACTTTGTTTATTTTCTGTTTTAGTTTTACTTTGTTTTTTCTTTTTACTATGAATTTGTACCTGTTACCTTTGTAGGTTTTTAAGGTTCTTAGCTTAAGATTTGTGCCCATGTTGCTTTTGTAAGCTTTAAGGATTTGTCTCTTTGCATGTTTGTAGGCTTTTATGGTTTGTACCATGCTTATGCAGCCTGTATGCTATGTTGCTTTGTACTTCAAGCTAAATGTTATGCATTTTCCTTAAGTACTCTCACTCTTGTGCCCTTGTAGGATTTTATTCCTAGATGCATATACTTCTTGTATTGTGCATTGGTTGAGTGTTGGTCATTCAAGTGATTTGCTTTGTACTTATCAGCTTGAATGTTCTGATGTTCATTCCAAGTGATAATGAACATTGTGGTCACTATCTTACAGTGATTGCTTATTTAGTCATGCCATGGTTTATTATTTTATTCCATTTTGCTTGATTGCATTGTGCCTATTCCATATGCATTACAAGTTTTCTGCATACAATGATCTTATTGTGTTATTGTGTTTCAGGAGATGTTTTGGTTTTATAGTTCAAGAGCTTCACAGATTCTAGAGTTAGGTGTGAGTGAGTTTTCTAATTGTTCCCAACTCATGCATTAAGTCTAGAGTTTGTTTTAGGGTTTTGTCACAGAATAGCCAAAGGGGGAGATTGTAAGGTTAAATTTAATCAACCATTTTATTGACTTTATTCCGTGCCAAATTTGCTTGTATTTTAGCATTTAGTAACCCTGTATTTAGGTGAAAATCTTGTAAGGGTAGTAAGTGAGAGAGTGTAAAGAAATGCTCAAGATTGTGCAAAAAAAAAGGACTCGGGATTGGATCTTGCAGGTGGCTTGTGGCTTGCAAGTCACCAGAAGTTGCACATGTGCCAAGCATGCTAGAAGCTGAAGAGTCGTGCCAGCTGTTACACTATAGGACAAAAGTCCCAGGCTGGCCAGGCCGTTAGCTTGCGGCTTGAACTCATGACTTAACCCAGTCACGAGGTCAAGTCGCTAGAACACCCTGTTTGGGATAAACTAACGTTTCACATTCCATTCTCACCCTAGTATAAATACCCCTCATTCCTACGAAATGTAGAGGGCTTCTAGAAAGAATTTTGAGAGAGAAACCCTAGAGAAAACAAGATTGTTTCATCCACAATCTTCACCCAAGAGACTCTTTAAACTCCTCTACTCTTTTCCTCTCCATTGATACATCCTTGAGATGTTCTTGACCAAATCCTTTTCTCACCATACCCATGTCTGTGAGAAGGTTTTTTTGGTGCTAAAGGAATTAGTTTGGAAGGGACCAATGACTATTGGTTAATGCTATGGTTTATAGTGGAATCCGATAAGCTAGAAAAGAAAAAGGTTCGACGCAACCTCATTGGAGTAAGAAACTTGGAGGGCTTAGGTACCTAGGTAGATTAGGTTTGGAGGGTCTATTGCTGTTCATGTATCCCAACTACATTTTTTAGTGGATTATTTACCGCTTGGAGGACGGCGGAGAGGTTTTACGCCGAGGGGTTCAGTTTTCCCTTCGATAACATATCGTGTGTTGTCCTTGTATTTGCATCTCTCTTCCCTTTATCTTTACCAATTAATTACTGCTGTAATTGTGATTATTTATGGTTTAGATTGTTTATCAATTCTGTTTTAAGCTTGTTATCATTTTCCGCATATACATAGTTTGATATAAAGCTTGAATTGGTAATTTGTTATTTGGGGGTCTAAACGTTTATAGTGTTTTTAACGCTATTTGAATTTTCAACCTTCATCAAGATTATCAACAAGATGAGCTAGGAATACACCAGAGGATGGGTAACGCATATGCCAGATGCCCTCTGGGCCTACCGAAGTTTGCCCAGATCTGCCATAGGATTTTCTCCCTTCTCTTTAGTCTACAGAACAGAGGTAATAAGTCTAGCAGAAGTGACGATACCTTCTTTAAGGGTTATGCAGGTGCAAAAGAAAGAAAAAAAGAAGGGAGTCTTTGCGGCAAAAAGATGTAAGGACCTGGAAGGGTTGGACGAAAAAAGGGAGAAAGCTCAAGAGCACAGTCACAGATACATGTAGAGAATGACCAAAGCTTATGGTAGGACAACAAAAGGACAACATGTATTAAAGACAGTAGACCACGTCAGGCAAGGTATGGCAGGACCATCTAAATTCTCACCAAAATGGGAGGGACCCTTCGTGATAAAAGAAGCACATATAAGTGGGTATTACCGTTTGGCCCAGATGGATGGGAAGATCTAATGGACCGCATTAATGGCAAATGATTAAAATGTTATTATGCCTAAGATACATTATGTAGTTGTCCTCTTCTTTCGTGCTTTTTTTTCATTCTTTCCTCCAGGTGATCACCTTTGCAAGGGATAATGTCACAAGAAAGTGTTGTAGTATGTTTTCATTTGTAGTTGATGATTTAGTGCAAAAACGAAAAAGTAATAAAGACTATGAAGTGTTAGCAAAACATATTGTATCATAAACATATTAATAACTATAGCAGATGTAGCATAATAGATTACAAACCCAAAATATATAAGTCATGTCAGACTTATCAAATAAGTACTAGAGAAATAAAGAAGTACACTAGGTAGGGGGAAAGGGGAGAGTAATAAACACGGGGAAATAAATAAAAATACATAATGCAATGGCCTAATCAAATGCCTGAAATAAGGGACTAATCTGCAAAACGACTAGGGCAAGCAACACCAGAAAGGAGACGCTCATGACATGTTTTTAGGTCTGCAGGCTGAACCTTCTTTGTAAATAAGGCTCGAGCAATCTCTTGCAAGTGATCTAGCAGAAACTCCATAGCAAATCTAACTCTGATCAACTCCTGAATTGCGGTCCTCCATTGCAGAATCCTCTCAGTAGACATAGTGTCGACGAAGTTATGCTCAATGTTGTTCATCACACTCCCCAATAGCTTAAGGAAGTGCTCCCTTGTGGATCAGCCAAAGAGAAACCCCTGCATGAAGTCCCCACGACTGTTATAGATTACCTCCAAGTGGGTGATGCATTCCCTAGGAACCTGAAAACCATGAAAAGTCAACATAAGGAGCTCTAGCACCCCAAAAATCCACAGGATCAAGATCATTGGTCTCAAGCTAGTCAAATTGAATGAAGAAGGTAGCAGCCTCACTTGCTGGATTAGAAACAGTGGCAGAATTGCTACCAACCTCAAATTGAGAGATTGGAGCTACCTCAACAGGAATTGGACCTGAAAAGAAACACAAAGTAGGGTATGAGTTTGCAAAAGATAGGTGAAGTGAGGAGATGAATGCGAGGATGGAAGTCTTAATTGAAGAAAGTGCAAAATGGAATAACAATAATTACCAAGACCCATAGGAGTGGGGTTATGGATGTAGTAGAAGCAGGAGCCGTAGGCATCGCGTTGTCTACTGCAGTCTTAGGCTCCTCAGGAATGTTTGTGACTATAAAGAAAAATGATGTGCAAAATAGTAAGAGGGTTGTGATAGGGAATGACAGGAAGAAAAGAAAAAGAAGATTTGCCAAGGACCAAAAAACACATACCCATAGCCTTGGTTTCTTGCTCACCGTTGTCACCGTCCTTGTCAAAATTAGAAATCCTCGTCTTCATGACAAGCGTGTCGTCAGAATCCTTAAGGACCTCCTTAAATCCCTCATTAGAAGACAAATTTGCATTAGGCTCTCAAGTGGCAGAGCTAAGAATGGATGAAGGAGTGACTACCAAAGAGGAGTCATCTTCACGACTTAGAAGAAGGCAATGAAGTGATCGATGGTAGAGAAGATAGCAAGAATAGCAGGAGAAGTGCTCCCAATTTAAGATGCATTTGTAAGAGTGACTTCTTTTCGGGGAGTAGGGATTTCAGCAGGAATGGGAACAAACTCACCAACCCTCTCGGCCTGGGTAATCTCCTTAACAGGAACGAGCTTGGGTGGAGGAATTGGAGCCTCATTAGGAGCTTCCCCACAAAGAAGTAGATGACATGGCCTCAGCCACAGTATCTGCCCCATCAAAGAAGCCCTCTAAGGGCATGCCCGTAGCAGCAGGAACTTCCCCATTTATGGGATAATAAATAGAAAGGGTCTCAGGATCAACATAAAATAAAAAAATAAAAAAAGAGGAAGAAAGAGGGCATATGTTAAGGCAAAAAGAAGGAATAAATAAACATGCAAAAGGAAGAGAAAGCACATGGCAACATGTGGTGGTGATGAAGATGCATGCAAAGGAAAGGAATATACCTCAAAATCAAGCTCATCAAGTAATATGGGGCGAGTGGCAGAAGTGTCCTCCTTGTGCTTAGAATGCAAAGGAAGAAAGAAAAAAAGAAAAAGAAAGAGATGAATAAGTATGCATATGGAGTTTGCCACAAAAAAGCCCCATAAATAGTTGAGATAAAGAAAATGTAAAGTTTAGAGATAACATATTCTCCTCTCGGCAGTGGCAGATGGGGGTGGTGGAGACATCTTCCTCTTATTGCCATGGGTCTTGCTAGAAGGAGGAGCATCCACGGCTGGCCATGGGACATCCACAGCTGGCCTTGGAGTCGAGGGCTTAGCCTTGCTTACAATAGAATGCCAGCTAGAATGAGTGCGAGCAGATGGAGGAGGAGAGCTCTTAAGGACTATGTTGCCAATGGCAGGAAGGCCACCTTTATAGGGAACGATGTTAGAACAGGTCTTAGAAGAATAATCCCCTCTTTTGGCAAATTTTGGCTTAGCGGTTAAAGACACTAAATCCTTATTCGCCGGCGTAGGAAGGTTCACCACATTTACCTTCTTCTCCCAACCTGCAAGATAGTTACCAGCATATAGATACCACCCCTTCTCCTTTGCTTGCCACTCAAATACGGCGGACCTGCTCTGTTTCCTAGCATATGCAACCACATACTTGGTGGGGAGTAATAGTCGCGGGTTGGAAGAAATATTGGCATGAAGACCCTCAGGAGGAATAAGGGAAAACCCACGGCCACCTAACAACTCTTGCCCAAAGGAGGTCATCACAGCTTGCCAATATATATGCATCGCAGCAGTGCAATGGCCCTCTCTCTGTTAACCCGGAATGGTGACTGCCATGAAGTGCTTGCTCCAAAACTCAAAAGCACTAGGGCGCAGAAAAGACCAGACGGAAGTAGTAGACTCTAGGGTGGCAGTAAAATCATCGGGTATGTCCTAGTCCAACCCAAACTGTCTCCTCACTCTGTTGGCAGAATAATGCATAAAATGGATACCCTCGTCGGCCAGATAAGGCAACCACCCAGCATTGGTGGCTGTTAAGTATGTGATCCCCTTCTCAGCAAAGGCAGTCAATGGGGTGGTGGTCTCAGCAGTTTCTATAAAGGGGCCCATGACCGAATTAGCACATTTGAAACCATTGCCTAAATTTATGTATGCTCTCTAACAAAAACCAACTCCTTTGTTAAAAAACTCAACGGCAAGATGCCCAAACGGCTTCAATCCAACCCAGCGGTAAGCCAATGAAAAATCAGATACGAAACGACCACAGAAATCAGTAATAACTTTTGGACAAAACCAGAACTTCTCTTTGGCAAAACTGATATACTTGCACTTAGCCAAATGCCTGGCACAACGCTCCCATAGTAGGTATTGCAATATAGTACTATGGGTAGAAATAGTAACTATATGGCAGGAACTTGCCTGCCTCTCATCCCCCTGCAAAATGTCCAACTACACATACAAATGACCCAAAAACATAGGGGCCAACGGTAGACTCACCCCAGCAAAAATCTTTATGGCTAATCGAAAGTAAAGAGGTTTTATAGTATAATGTGGGTGACAGCCAAAGATGAACTTACAAAGCCAAAATGCAACAAAGACCGCACGACAGACAGGATTAGAAGCCTTGGAGAAAGCCCTAACCCAATGACACAACTTCGCGTTCCCACTCATCCCTTTCCTTAACTCGGCCTTCACGACCTCCTCCTCGGCAGAAAGCTCGATATTGCCTGGGTCTACATCACTAAGGGTAGGCAACAACCATTGGTTTGCCACATCCTCCAAAGTCACGGTGATCTTGCCACAAGAAAGGAAAAATGTATGGATGGCACTACACCATCGGTGGGCCAAATGACGGATATTGAACAAGTCCCTATAGTTGGACAAGTAACGGGATGAAACAATGGTCTTCAACATGCCAGCTTCCTATAATGCCGCCATAAAACCTGTATCAGACAACTCTTTGTCCACCCACTCCTTCCAACCTAAGGAAGTGCTCGACTTGAATTCAAAGAGAATAAGCATGGAGAGCGATGTCCCTTGGTGTATATCAAGATTGGGAATGGAGGAAGCAAAAGGAGCCCAAGAAACCTCCATATCATGGTGGCAAATGGAGAGCCACACACGGCTCAATGGCAGAGGCAAATAGTCACCGGGCACTATGGGGAAGTGAATGTGAGTGTTGTACCATGGATCGATGAGGGGAGGGCACTCACTGTTTGGGTCGCGACCCCCTTCCTCCTCTTCGAAGTGGTTTGATTCGGAGAGGAGAGTCTCTTTGCCCACAGTTTTGGCAAGAGGATCATTGGCGGTGACTTCTTTCCCTTTACGGCAAGAAGAACCTTCATCTTTTACTAGTGACATAGCGGACTAGTTAACCGAGGAAGATGGGTGGTGAGGTTTTGAGAAAGAAGACACAGTGAAGAGAAAGGAATAATAAAAGTGTTCTGAACGAATGATGGGAAAAGGAAGAGTTTAAGTACTAAGGACAATAAAAGTGACGTGAAATAAGGTAACGGGTCAGCCATTGAAAGAAGCATTGTATTAATGAAGCAGAGGTTGAGTTTTAGAATAACTACTAAACTGGGGAATTCAAAGAGACAACTCTGTTCATGGCAAGAAAGAAAATAAGGTGGGGCCCACTGTTCAAAAAACCTGTGAAAATTTTTTTTTCTTCACATATGAACTGCAGGAGCAATTTATATGCTTAGGGGGCTGAATGTTGATGCCCATTTTTGACAAAAAAGGCCCAACGGTAGAAGAAGCCCAACATTATGAAAAAGATAAAAAAAGAGAATTGTAAAATGAAGACCATTGGGCTAGAATGGCAGGAATAATGAACAACAGGCCCACTAAAATAATAAGTGGCTCGAGAGAAAGCAAACGGGCTGAGGAAGCCCTAAGGAATGAAGTAGTAGGCCTATGGGAATTGTAAGAGATGAAAAGAAAGTAAAAACGGGCTGGAGAAGCCAAAAGAAAGAAATTAGTAAATGAGGTTGGCTCAAAAGCCAATAAGCCCAAAGGTAAGGATGTGGTAATTGGGTCAGGGAAGCCTAAATAATTTAGTAAAAGTCCATGAGAATGAAAGAGGTAGGAAATGATGAAATGGGTCAAGGATAACCAAAGAACGAAATGGGCCAAGGAAGCCCAAGGTACAAAATGGATTGGCCCAACAGGAATGTTGGGTAGTAAATACCAAAAGAAGGAATAAGGTAAGAAATTAACATGGCAAGTGTTTCAGCTCGTAAGCCCAGAGGTAACAACAAGGCAAAAACGTAAGTGTTATCACAGCAGGAGCAGTATAGTGACATGGCAGGAACACCAGTTAGACCATGAATGCAGGATGAAAAGGGACATAGGTCAAGTTAAAGAAGAGAAAGCCCATACTTAAGCAATGCCTAGCCTGGAGAAGGGATGGGATGCAAAGAATGAAAGCTTAAAGACTTATTCATGTCACAAGAGTTAAACAAGTACTAGAGCATGCAGTAGAATCAGACAAACCTGAAGGCAATGGCAAACACGTGAAAGCCAGAAAAGCAACGAATTCATATAGAAGTGGAGCATGCACATAAGGCTTAGGCACCACCTACCTGTACTCAGCCAATATAGGGGAGATGGGCCATGGGTTAGAGGTATGAGAGGATGTGGTATGGCGGTGGGGAGAAGGGGGAGCCCATTTTGGGGTTCCCGCTCAAGCTCTTTTGGGGGAAATGTCTTGCTGGGATGACATCTTGTCCAAAAGAGGTAAACATGAGCTGGAATCACTAGATGCATGCTATAGAGTTTGGTGAGGAAGAGGTCTAACCTTTATCCAAATGGGAGTGTCAAGGGGACTAAGAGACAAAACAAAACCATTTTTGTCTGGGATAAGGCATGACACAGCCAACACAATGTAGTGGTGGTGGCTGGGTAGCCGGTAGATTAGTGGCCATTCTTGGAAGGACACCTACAAAAGGCCAAAAGCGGTTGAGGGGTAAAAGTGGCAAATCTTGTCAAGGCAAGAAGTATAAAAGGCCATAGATGTGCATAGTGGAAAAGGGGAGGAAAAAACGGAAGAGAAAAACAGTAAATAAGAGATATAGAAAAAACAAAGAGAAATAAAGAAAATAGAGCCAAAAAAGAAAGAAAAAAGAAGGAAAGAATAAAGAAAACCCAAAGTAATGGAAAAGTATGAGTGATAGGAGTAAAAACATGCATCAATATGCTACCCACTTCTCTCCCTCTCAATAGCCCACTCACTAATGAATCAAGAACGCAAGATTAAGCCATCTAGGTCCTTTTTCCAAAGTGTGTAACTTCTTCAGCAAGACTCCCCTCTAAGATTACCCACATTAGAGATTGATTCCCTTTTGGACTTGAATTTACTAAAGAGCCAAGCCCATTCTTTCAGCAGACTAATCTTATTTTCCTTTTGTCTTGGTTGATTAATGACTAACCTGACGTTTAGCTATTAATCTTTATTTGCTGTAATCACATTGTGATATCTTTCTTTGTGAAGCAATTCACGTATTATTGTTCTTAGTAAAAGATGTTTTAGTTAAGAATACTTTAGTTATCCGATGCATTGTTTTTTTGCTATAACATTTTGTGACAGTCTTTCCTGCCGTGAGGACGTGACACGGTCAAGACTCTGCCAAGGCGCGTCAACACAAGAAGGGCCTAACTTGCACACAAGTTGGCCTAAGGTGTGTTTCAGTTAGGCCAGTCTTGACTTTCCTACACTAGAATCATAGGGCCATGGTACAGCAAGAGTAATCCAGTCCAAGACATAGAAAGGCCCACCACACACTTTAACTATCTTAGTGGTTGGAGGAGTGCTCTTAAAGAATTTCTCTATCATGTTTGAAGTTCAATTCACCATACTTTCCCCAAAATAATGTTGTTATGAATTCTTAGTTAACGGGTTAGGCAACAAGTTAGGCTGATGGGCCGGCCCACCCAGTGTCCATAAGCGGAAAAAGCTACCCATGGTTTGACCCATTGAGCTAGTGGGCCACCCATGGTGCTTAATAATAATGAGTTTATTTTGTGAAACTTATCTCTCTTGTAGTTGTTTAATGAGACATTTTTGGTGACTTTAACAAAGTTTGATGTTGCGCTAAGTGCCAACATCACATACAAAAAAAAAAAAAAAAAAAAAAAAAAAAAAAAAAAAAAAAAAAAAAAAAAAAAAAAAAAAAAAAAAAANCTTCGAGTAGACAAACTCAATAGCATTTGAGCTTGCAGCTCAAAATATCAACCCTTTAAGTGGAGGTATAGTTGAGGCAGAAGGTAAAGATTCTCTCTATTGTGGGCTAGTGGGAGCAGACCACACGTGAATTTTGGCTAATAATTGAAATTGATTTGATGGTTGGTGACTCGCTTTATCTTTCATAGGAAAGAACAGAAAAGGAAGCAATATCCCACCTAGTGTGTATGCTCTACCAGTTTAGTCGAGTAATCAATATTCCATTTATTTTCAACTATAAAAAGTCAATTCTTCTTTCAGTTTGGTCTAATGATGCTACCAAACAAAACCACCAAAAGAAAAACCCTTTAACATGAGTATATTTTGAGAAATTTTTCTTCTTCAATGATCATAAAGTCGAATCATCCAATTTACGTGTCAATCAGTAACTAGCTAGTAGTTACAGCATTGTTCCATATTTTTATTTTTATTTTTTTTCTTTTGGATGAAACCATTGTTCCGAATTATTTTGTTTGTTAGGAGTTGACTGTTGCTGAAATGATTTCATAGATTTACTCTTTTGCTAGTGGCTGACATTTTGTATGGCCCTCCATCATATGTGATTTAATCCGACTGAGAGAACAAGCATTGTACATACTGTCCATGTCGGTCCCGAATAAGGAATCCAATTAATTCAGTTTCGTATGGCTACTTATCCACCAGTTTTTTTTTTTTTTTTATATAATTTATTTGAATTCAGTGTTTGTTGATAAATTTTCATCCCTGTAAAGTTTATTAAAATCTGTCCTCATGCTTGCTCTAAGTTTTGTTAACTGAAGGAGATCTCAAGAGTGATAGTACTGAAACTCACTCAAACAAGATGGTAAAATCAGCTCAAGTGAGAAATGAACTTGCTCAAGCGAATCAATAATTTACTAAATTTAGAAAGGTTCATGGTACTTGAAGATTTTTTAATTGAAGCTCGCTCAAGCAAGATGGTAAAACTTGCTCAAGAGAGGAATATACCTGCTCAAACGAATCAGTAAATTTAGAAAGGCTCACCTAGCTTGCTCAAGCCCTCTTATGCAAGATCTTGAAAATCAGAAACTTGGCTTTGTTTCAACCCTAGCTTTAGCCATCACTTAGAGCACCTATCTAAAGTTTCTTGTGCTGATTGTTATAGAGATACACCCAGAGCTTGTGAGAGGAAGATTCATGCCTCTTTTCTTTGAGCTTTATTGAAAAGTGTACCATCTATACTTGTGATCCAAAATGCTTGAGAGTTTGAAACCAGTCTTTTTTCAATGAGGTTCACTATAGAGAAATCTTTAAGGAGGTGTCTTAAGAGTGCGACAGAAATTTTAATTGGTTGTACAAAGCAGACGTGTCATTCATGAAAAGGTTCATATGGAAGAAATTCAGAGGTTATGGAGTTGTTATGGTGACATCAACGAGATTTCTACTAAGTCATAGAGTTAGTCGCAAAGGTTTTGTAAGTAGGCTGTAGACTTCTTCTATAGTGAATTTCCTTGTTGGGGTACATAACTTTTAAAGTAGTTTTTCCTTTGAATAAGTTCTTCATTTGTTTTCCACTTTATTACCAAATCTTGTGTTGCTCTTTATTGATTTTATAATTCTTGCTTAATGGTTTGGTATATGCTAAACTATGTAAAGAACAATTATCTGTGTATCACATAGCAGAGGTAAATTGATAATTAATGGATATTTCCACTGTATAAGTTACGTAGTGGTCTAAACTAGAAATTCCAATTGGTATCAGATCAATTAGAACACATAGGGGTCAAAAGTCTAAACTAGATTTTCAAGTGGTATATGTGCTTAGACTATGCAAACCATGCATGTGCATTTTTATGGTGTCTCACCTGTCCCCCTCGGGTATCGTTCTCCTTAGATTCCATGTTTCACCATTGTGCTTCATTGGTTTTCAAGTTTCAAGCCTTGCACCCATTAGGATGAATTCATTTGCCATCACTATTGCTTATGTGCACGTAGGCAGGTTAGGGCCTATGGTTGCACTCTTCTCACTATAGTGGTGTAACATATTGCAAAATACTTGATGCTATGACATCACCATAAGCATGTTACACATATTTAAGCTTGAATTCGTGTTTGGTTTGTGGCTAAAGGTCATAGTACATGTCACACATTCATGCCATCCTACTAATATGCCATGCATTTGAATAGTAACTTGGTCCAATTGCATAGTAATTACCTGTTATATCATGACACTCGTAGAGCCATCACACTTTCTCGCACATATCTTGATAATGATCGATTCCACGAATAAAGTGCTTTTAGATAGTTCCAAAATCTGTTTTGTTTGTAATTGGTTCGAATTTGACCTAAATGGCCTATGGATCATCCACATAGGTTAGCTAATAAGTGAGTTTAAATTTAACTAATCTTGATATGAGTTGTCAAGATCAATAATGGAGTCTTCACATTCCCTTAAAAGCTACCATGGCTTTTTATTGAAGTTTGCAATATGCCTTTGTGCTAAAATATTTTCCGATCCCTTATGCGTGTGTTTGTTTCTTGAAAAAAAAAGAAAAAAGATCAATAGTGGAGTGATTTAAGATGAATGGTTGATTGTTTTTAGGGACCACTCTTCTGATAGTGAGTTTATATCTACTTGTATTTAAATAAATCTCAGTCAGATGACAACCTATAACAGTCAAATGACAAGGAACTAAGAGATATGCATATGTACAATTTTTGTTAGTGCTCTTTCAAACATGTCATCTCTCTCTAGGGACACCATCGACAGTGCCATGGAATTTGGAGCGTACAATAGTAGAAGAGACTCTGATAACCTCTCCTATAACAAGAAGATGCTCAAACAAGTAGAAAAATCTGGCAAGTGGATGATCAGAATTCTACAAAGGTATGTGAATATATGTCCCATCTAATATATTCTACATGTTTCATAATCGGTCCATTGTTGTAAAAGCGATCAATCCTTCTTTCTAAGTTAACTAGTATGAGTCACATATTTCTCTAATTCGATCGGTATCAAAGCAATTAGAACACACAGCGGTCTAAACTAGATTTTTCAAATTCTATTGCAAACCTGAGTTTAAGTGATTTTGCTACACTACTTCATAATTTGATGGTTTGGAGAAAAAATTTGTCATGCTTATAAAATTTAGCCAGTATGCATAACAGCAGTGACCATCACTGTCTTTCACTGAACAAGGGCTACCTTTCCTTCTCCCCAGAATTAGTTGGTTCAGTCAAATTAATGTAAGCAGCAGCCTGGTCAGCAAAACCAACAGGTTCTTTGCACCAAGCCTGGCCAGAAAGCAAGAGAAATTGGCTAACCTCGTTTGCCTTCTTAGCCAACTGATGGTAGATATTATTCAGTACATGTTGGCACTTATCCTTGGAGCAATTGGTGGCAATTTTTTTTTTTAGAGAGAGAGAGAAAGAGAGATGATGGCAAATTGTTGGTTCTGCTAAAATCGAATCATGTTGTCATAATGGTAAATCATGGCCCCTCACTCACTGCAGATAAAATGATTGTTTTCCGACTTCAACGCTTTCCCTTACTCTTTTAATCAGTCATTGATAGACCTCTTATATATGACCTTTTATTTCAGCCTATTGAAAAAATTTACGTGTCAATGGTTAAGTAATTGAATAATAATAATAAAGGGAAAATCTATATTTATATGTATGATTAGCTCTCAAACATGACATCTCTCTCAAATAGTTCAATTGAGTAAACGGGTTAATTGATGTTTCTTGTTAAATGTATGATTTGCGATAATGAGATCATAATGTTTTGATTAGGAAACCTTTAAAAATACTTTAAGAAAATAAAATTCTAAATTTTAAAATTACCTAAAACATTAAAATTTAATTAAGGAAAAAATCATTAATTTTATCCTAAATCAATCCTAATATATTATTTTGATGGATTCACAATTAACAATTCCTATATCAAAATTTTTAATGTGATATAAGAAGAAATAGTACAATTGAGTGTATGAGTTTGGATTAATTAACATTCATGGTAAAGCATATGATTGGCTCTTTATTTTTTTAATAATTCAATAATTACAATAGGAAAAAAAAATATTTAAACTTTGAACGTCTTAGTAAAAAATGTTAGAGATTTCAATAAGTTGAATTGAGCTACACAGCTTTTATGAGAACCTGATGTCAAAAACTAAAAAGAGGCAGAATAATCTAAAAGTTTATTCAAAATGAAAAGAGAAAAAACATATTCAAAGAGAAAAAATGCTTGAGTTCTCCATCGGTCCATCCCTTGTATTTGACTAGTATATTCATAGAGAAAAAAATGCTAAATTCTCCATCGGTCCAACCCAAGCAAAGTTGATACTTGATTGATAGAGATTCCTACATAAAAGGAGATATTATTATTATTATTATTATTATTATTATTATTATTATTTAAAAAAAAAAAAACATATGAGTGGCTAAATGATAATGTGGTTAAATCCAATACTAAGAAAAATGAATAATAAATTAATTAACTTTTAGTTTAAGTGGTGTCACTGTCATATATTATGTCTACTGACTAACAGCAAACAATTTTTCAAAATTAAATTCTGATTTGTAATACAGATCTAAGTTACCAGTTATAGAGGATTCTTAAAAAAAAAAGGTTACCAATTATAGAGAATGGTCACTCACCCATGTGCAAGGGCATATGCAAAGTTGTCATATTCTCATAAGATAAGATTTTCCTGCTACAAGCCAAGAGCATATAAATATTCTGAATCATCCAAATTAGGCTAAAAATGACAGATAGATTTGGCAGCCCTCTTTATGACATTAACACGCATTAGGGAGCATCATACAGCAGGTGGGGTACCTTATAAATATGGAAGTTCCCCAAAGCGACCAAGTTCCTTGGATGTGTGTGTGTATATATATATATATATATATAATATATTGTCAGTGCCTACTTTGTATTTCAGAAAGCCAGATTCTTTTTCACCTGCAATAATGCAACATGAGAGGTGTGTGGACACCGGATTTTGACCCATCAAACGCCTGACCCACTTTGCTCCATTTAGCCACTCATATGTTTTTTTTTTTTTAAATAATAATAATAATAATAATAATAATAATAATAATAATATCTCCTTTTATGTAGGAATCTCTATCAATCAAGTATCAACTTTGCTTGGGTTGGACCGATGGAGAATTTAGCATTTTTTTCTCTATGAATATACTAGTCAAATACAAGGGATGGACCGATGGAGAACTCAAGCATTTTTTCTCTTTGAATATGTTTTTTCTCTTTTCATTTTGAATAAACTTTTAGATTATTCTGCCTCTTTTTAGTTTTTGACATCAGGTTCTCATAAAAGCTGTGTAGCTCAATTCAACTTATTGAAATCTCTAACATTTTTTACTAAGACGTTCAAAGTTTAAATATTTTTTTTTCCTATTGTAATTATTGAATTATTAAAAAAATAAAGAGCCAATCATATGCTTTACCATGAATGTTAATTAATCCAAACTCATACACTCAATTGTACTATTTCTTCTTATATCACATTAAAAATTTTGATATAGGAATTGTTAATTGTGAATCCATCAAAATAATATATTAGGATTGATTTAGGATAAAATTAATGATTTTTTCCTTAATTAAATTTTAATGTTTTAGGTAATTTTAAAATTTAGAATTTTATTTTCTTAAAGTATTTTTAAAGGTTTCCTAATCAAAACATTATGATCTCATTATCGCAAATCATACATTTAACAAGAAACATCAATTAACCCGTTTACTCAATTGAACTATTTGAGAGAGATGTCATGTTTGAGAGCTAATCATACATATAAATATAGATTTTCCCTTTATTATTATTATTCAATTACTTAACCATTGACACGTAAATTTTTTCAATAGGCTGAAATAAAAGGTCATATATAAGAGGTCTATCAATGACTGATTAAAAGAGTAAGGGAAAGCGTTGAAGTCGGAAAACAATCATTTTATCTGCAGTGAGTGAGGGGCCATGATTTACCATTATGACAACATGATTCGATTTTAGCAGAACCAACAATTTGCCATCATCTCTCTTTCTCTCTCTCTCTAAAAAAAAAAATTGCCACCAATTGCTCCAAGGATAAGTGCCAACATGTACTGAATAATATCTACCATCAGTTGGCTAAGAAGGCAAACGAGGTTAGCCAATTTCTCTTGCTTTCTGGCCAGGCTTGGTGCAAAGAACCTGTTGGTTTTGCTGACCAGGCTGCTGCTTACATTAATTTGACTGAACCAACTAATTCTGGGGAGAAGGAAAGGTAGCCCTTGTTCAGTGAAAGACAGTGATGGTCACTGCTGTTATGCATACTGGCTAAATTTTATAAGCATGACAAATTTTTTCTCCAAACCATCAAATTATGAAGTAGTGTAGCAAAATCACTTAAACTCAGGTTTGCAATAGAATTTGAAAAATCTAGTTTAGACCGCTGTGTGTTCTAATTGCTTTGATACCGATCGAATTAGAGAAATATGTGACTCATACTAGTTAACTTAGAAAGAAGGATTGATCGCTTTTACAACAATGGACCGATTATGAAACATGTAGAATATATTAGATGGGACATATATTCACATACCTTTGTAGAATTCTGATCATCCACTTGCCAGATTTTTCTACTTGTTTGAGCATCTTCTTGTTATAGGAGAGGTTATCAGAGTCTCTTCTACTATTGTACGCTCCAAATTCCATGGCACTGTCGATGGTGTCCCTAGAGAGAGATGACATGTTTGAAAGAGCACTAACAAAAATTGTACATATGCATATCTCTTAGTTCCTTGTCATTTGACTGTTATAGGTTGTCATCTGACTGAGATTTATTTAAATACAAGTAGATATAAACTCACTATCAGAAGAGTGGTCCCTAAAAACAATCAACCATTCATCTTAAATCACTCCACTATTGATCTTTTTTCTTTTTTTTTCAAGAAACAAACACACGCATAAGGGATCGGAAAATATTTTAGCACAAAGGCATATTGCAAACTTCAATAAAAAGCCATGGTAGCTTTTAAGGGAATGTGAAGACTCCATTATTGATCTTGACAACTCATATCAAGATTAGTTAAATTTAAACTCACTTATTAGCTAACCTATGTGGATGATCCATAGGCCATTTAGGTCAAATTCGAACCAATTACAAACAAAACAGATTTTGGAACTATCTAAAAGCACTTTATTCGTGGAATCGATCATTATCAAGATATGTGCGAGAAAGTGTGATGGCTCTACGAGTGTCATGATATAACAGGTAATTACTATGCAATTGGACCAAGTTACTATTCAAATGCATGGCATATTAGTAGGATGGCATGAATGTGTGACATGTACTATGACCTTTAGCCACAAACCAAACACGAATTCAAGCTTAAATATGTGTAACATGCTTATGGTGATGTCATAGCATCAAGTATTTTGCAATATGTTACACCACTATAGTGAGAAGAGTGCAACCATAGGCCCTAACCTGCCTACGTGCACATAAGCAATAGTGATGGCAAATGAATTCATCCTAATGGGTGCAAGGCTTGAAACTTGAAAACCAATGAAGCACAATGGTGAAACATGGAATCTAAGGAGAACGATACCCGAGGGGGACAGGTGAGACACCATAAAAATGCACATGCATGGTTTGCATAGTCTAAGCACATATACCACTTGAAAATCTAGTTTAGACTTTTGACCCCTATGTGTTCTAATTGATCTGATACCAATTGGAATTTCTAGTTTAGACCACTACGTAACTTATACAGTGGAAATATCCATTAATTATCAATTTACCTCTGCTATGTGATACACAGATAATTGTTCTTTACATAGTTTAGCATATACCAAACCATTAAGCAAGAATTATAAAATCAATAAAGAGCAACACAAGATTTGGTAATAAAGTGGAAAACAAATGAAGAACTTATTCAAAGGAAAAACTACTTTAAAAGTTATGTACCCCAACAAGGAAATTCACTATAGAAGAAGTCTACAGCCTACTTACAAAACCTTTGCGACTAACTCTATGACTTAGTAGAAATCTCGTTGATGTCACCATAACAACTCCATAACCTCTGAATTTCTTCCATATGAACCTTTTCATGAATGACACGTCTGCTTTGTACAACCAATTAAAATTTCTGTCGCACTCTTAAGACACCTCCTTAAAGATTTCTCTATAGTGAACCTCATTGAAAAAAGACTGGTTTCAAACTCTCAAGCATTTTGGATCACAAGTATAGATGGTACACTTTTCAATAAAGCTCAAAGAAAAGAGGCATGAATCTTCCTCTCACAAGCTCTGGGTGTATCTCTATAACAATCAGCACAAGAAACTTTAGATAGGTGCTCTAAGTGATGGCTAAAGCTAGGGTTGAAACAAAGCCAAGTTTCTGATTTTCAAGATCTTGCATAAGAGGGCTTGAGCAAGCTAGGTGAGCCTTTCTAAATTTACTGATTCGTTTGAGCAGGTATATTCCTCTCTTGAGCAAGTTTTACCATCTTGCTTGAGCGAGCTTCAATTAAAAAATCTTCAAGTACCATGAACCTTTCTAAATTTAGTAAATTATTGATTCGCTTGAGCAAGTTCATTTCTCACTTGAGCTGATTTTACCATCTTGTTTGAGTGAGTTTCAGTACTATCACTCTTGAGATCTCCTTCAGTTAACAAAACTTAGAGCAAGCATGAGGACAGATTTTAATAAACTTTACAGGGATGAAAATTTATCAACAAACACTGAATTCAAATAAATTATATAAAAAAAAAAAAAAAACTGGTGGATAAGTAGCCATACGAAACTGAATTAATTGGATTCCTTATTCGGGACCGACATGGACAGTATGTACAATGCTTGTTCTCTCAGTCGGATTAAATCACATATGATGGAGGGCCATACAAAATGTCAGCCACTAGCAAAAGAGTAAATCTATGAAATCATTTCAGCAACAGTCAACTCCTAACAAACAAAATAATTCGGAACAATGGTTTCATCCAAAAGAAAAAAAATAAAAATAAAAATATGGAACAATGCTGTAACTACTAGCTAGTTACTGATTGACACGTAAATTGGATGATTCGACTTTATGATCATTGAAGAAGAAAAATTTCTCAAAATATACTCATGTTAAAGGGTTTTTCTTTTGGTGGTTTTGTTTGGTAGCATCATTAGACCAAACTGAAAGAAGAATTGACTTTTTATAGTTGAAAATAAATGGAATATTGATTACTCGACTAAACTGGTAGAGCATACACACTAGGTGGGATATTGCTTCCTTTTCTGTTCTTTCCTATGAAAGATAAAGCGAGTCACCAACCATCAAATCAATTTCAATTATTAGCCAAAATTCACGTGTGGTCTGCTCCCACTAGCCCACAATAGAGAGAATCTTTACCTTCTGCCTCAACTATACCTCCACTTAAAGGGTTGATATTTTGAGCTGCAAGCTCAAATGCTATTGAGTTTGTCTACTCGAAGTTTTGGGAAGAAAAGTTAGGGTTGTCTTTTGACTTGCTTGCTATTAATTCTTCCGAAGATTTTTTTGAAATTTTTTTTCTCTAAGAGCTATAAAGATAAGGATTAGGAATTTAGAAGAAAATATCTTATCCATTAGACACTATCATTAACCTCTATCTTTATCAATTAATAGATCATGACACAAAAAAAGAAAGAAGGATATATTCAAGAGAAATGGAAAAAATAATTGACAGCCTAAGTCCTCATAGAATTATGAATTTCAAGCAAAGTGAAAGAAGTTTAAAATGGATAGCATGTCAACTTTTGTTGGAAAAAGTTTTCTTTCAAACCAGTTTAGAGAAATTTCCTTCAAGTCACTACATGACGGTTAAAGAGACTATTCACGTTTACTTTTAGATTTTTAATGATGTGACTTGTTCAAAAATACGCATGAATTGTTTAATATATTGCTAGGTAATGGGCTGGAAAAGATTCCTCCAAACCAATTTGGAGGAAAACCTTGTCCATTTGTGTAATGGTTGCCTTATTTGTGATGTTGTGTAATCTAGCAAGACCAACCTCACTGCATTAATTCCTACAATTGTCAATTATAACTTTTATATCTTCTAATCCAAATTTAGTTTTACATCACATTCGTTTCTTAAAAAAAAGAGTAGTTTTATATCACATATTATTTTTCAAGCTACAAGTTACACCTGATATAACTTTAAGTAATATTACACAATTCAATATATTTTTTTGGATACGAATTTTGATTAATCTACCGTTGAATTACATTTCCTTCTAATATCTTGCAAATTTTTAAGATAATAAAATATCAATAACTATGTCATCAATCAATTGTTAAATTTCAAGTTTTTGTAATTTATAATTTTGCATAAAAAATGTATTTATGGATCAAATTGTAAATAATATCCGATTGACATGATTTTCAAAGTGCATATTAAGAACATACAGAGCGTGTAATTTAATAATGAGATTTTCAAAATATCACTTAAGTAAAAAGTTATTAGGTGATGTAACTTTTGCATATATGTGTGTGTGTGTGTGTGTGTGTGTGTGTGTGTGTGTTGCATATATATCACTCAATATTTTTTAATTAGATGCAAATTTTGATGTATATTCTCTATTGAATTACATTATCTACGTATATTATCTATGCTTGCAAAATTTCAAGGTAATCAATAATTAATAACCATGTCATCAATCAATTGTTTAAATTCAAAATTTTGTAGTTTATAATGATGCATTAAAGATGGATTTATTAATCTAATGGTAAATAACATTTAATTGGTATGAAAATAAACATACATGTTAAGAACATATAGAACATATAATCTAATGGTTTGTTTTTCAAAATATGAATTTAATAATAAGTTATTAGATAGTGTAACATTACTTAGAGTCACACTAAGTGTAACTTGAACCATAACATATATATATATATATATATATATATAAAATCTAAGTTTTCATTCTTATATGGATTTCAATTAACTCAATTAATAAAACTTGAAGTTCAAATTCTGCATATACTAAATAAATAAATATGAAAGTTCAATATGTTTATAAAACAACCTTGAACGTTTAGACCCCAAATAATAAAAAATCAATTCAAGCTTATAATCAAACAATTTATGTGTAGAACATGTACATAAGCTAATCACAGAATTGATAACTAATCTATGCCAAATATAAATACATCCACAACAGTAAATATAAGGCAAAGATAAAGGGAAGGAAGATGCAAACACACGGACAACACACAATGTATTATCAAAGAGGAAACCAAAGTCTTCGGCGTAAAACCTCTCCGCCGCCTTCCAAGCGGTCAAATAATTCACTAAAGAATGTAGTTGGGATACATGAACAGCAGAAAACCCTCCAAGCCTAATCTACCCAAGTACCTAAGCCCTTCAAGCTTCTTTCTCTAACGAGGTTACGCCAAACCTATTTCTTCTTTAGCTTCCCGAATTCCGTTACTAGACTATAGCATCAACCAATGTATATTGGTTCCTTCCAAATTGCTTCTCTTAGCACTAAATGAACCTTCTCATAGACGTAAGTGTGGTGAAATAATGATTTGGTCAATGACCTCTCAAGGATGTGACAATAGAGAGGAAGAAAGTAGAGGAATTTGTAGAGTCTCTAAGGTAAAGATTGGGGATGAGGCAATCTTGTTTTTCTCTAGGGTTTCTCTCACAAAAATTCTCTCTTGAAACTCTCTCAAATTAGTAGGTATAAGGGTCTATATATAGTGGTGTGTATTTGGAATACGAAGAAACAGTTTTTGCCAAACAGGGCTGATTGGCGGCTTGATCTCGCGGTTTGTCCAAGTCGCGAGTTCAAGTCGCGACGTAATGGCCAGGCCAGCCTGGGACTTTTGTCCTATAGTGCGACAGCTGGCGCGACCTTTCAGCTCCCCATGTGTGCATCTCACGTACCTACAGTTGGCTGCTTGCTAGTCGTAAGTCAGCCGTGAGTCCTAACCGCGAAACCCTGCTTTCTTGCACATACTTGAGCTTTTCTTCACCTCTTCTCACATACTACCCTTACAATAATCACATCTAAATATAGGGTTACTAATTGCTAAATTACAAGCAAATTGGCACGGAATAAATTCAACAAGATGGTTGATAAATTTCAACCTTACAATCTTCCCATTTGGCTATTCCGTGACGAAACCTTAAAACAAACTCTAGACTTAACGTGTGAGTTGGGAACAGTTGGAAAACTCACTTACACCTAACTCTAGAATCTGTGGTGCTTTAGAACCATAAGAATAAGTAACTCTTGAAACATAACAACACAATAAGTTCATTGTATGCAAAAAACTTGTAAAGCATATGGAACAAGCACAATGCGATTAAGCACAATGGAATAAAGCAATAAACCATGGCAAGACCAAAACATGCAATCACTATAACCAAGTAATCACAATGCTCATTCACACTTGGAATGAACATCCGGACATTCAAGATGACAAATATAAGGCAAATCACTTGAATGACCAACACTCAACCAATGCATAGTACATGAAGTATGTGCATCTAGGAAAAATCCTACACAGGCACAAGAGTGGCAGTACTTAAAAAGGAATGCATAGCATTAGGTTAGAAGTACTGATTTAACAAACCACAAAGGCTGCATATAGCATGACACAAACCACAAAGGCCTACAAGTGTGCATAAACAAGCCCTTAAAGCTTACATAAGCAACATGGGTACAAATCTTAAACAAAGCAGAGCATATGCCAACTTAACTGATTAACATTATCAATACCAAAGTGTTAAAAACATTCAAGAGATATGAGTTTAAACCAAAGAAACAACTAACACCACAGAGTTTTAAATTAGTAAAACAGCAGAAAGCCAAAAATTATCAAAGCTATACACAAAACATCAAGTGATAAAGAAATCTCCCCCTTTCACTATGCTTTCTATTTCCCTGTCTATCTCCCCCTTTCTATGTGCATCTCCCCCTTTTTGTCAGGAATAGCTAAAAGCTATCGTCAAGCTTTTATTGTATAGCATCTAGCTGAGTCTCGATAGTTGTGAGTCGCATCTAAGTTTGATTGTGAAAGGAGTTGAGAAGCTGTTCTAGATCAGAAATCCAATGAAACACATTCTCAATGAAGTAACTTTGCTTGGGCATTTGAAATCCAGGAGGAACAGACGGAGTCCCAGTTGATTGAATAGGAGTAGCTGTAGCCTGAGTAGTTAGAGATGCATGTGTGGATGGCTCACTCTTAGGTTTCTTGGAGGAGTTACTCTTGCTTGCTTGGAGAGAGAACTGGGATATTGGTCAAGGACGAGGTAGAAGTCTCTCATCTGATGAAGGACTAACACCTTCACTAAGAACAATCTTTATGACTAGACTGCAGAATGGAAGAATTGTTTGTATTGCTGAACGAGCTGATGTTTTCCCAATGATTTGGAATATATGAGCACAGATGTCAATTGGTGCACCAGTAATGAGGTCACATAGGAATTTAGCCCTTCCAAGATTGATGAAGGTAGTATTTGATAGTGGGTAGAGATTGGAGAACATGATCAGCTTTAAAGTTATTAGTTCAGGTGAAAACAGTGCAGTGCTTATAGATGATCCTGTGCTTCCCACTACATGTTCATTCCCAAGAACATGAAGAATGTCTTGTGCCTAAAGTTCCCAGTCATCGTATGGAGTTTGATCCACATCTTTTGGTCTGGTGATGTGAAGAACTTTAGCAATGTAGTCTGCATTTATGGAAAATTCTTTTCCTCGTACCCAGCATTTCAACTCAACTCCTGTGTATCTGGCATTTGAAAAGAATTCCTTGACCAATTCTTCAGATGGATCCTCAAAATTTCCAAATAGATCAGCCCAATCTCTTTTTTCAAAAATCTTTGGGATAGATGTTGTCCCTAGTGTGTCAAACTTGATGACTCTTTCCACAATGGGAGAGGATTCTTTGAAGATGTCTGTGTAGGTCTTTGAGTCAGTGGGAGTCCTAAATCTCTCAATGGTAGAGTCCTTGGATGACTTAGACGATAATCGTGTCCGTTTAGCAACCGGAGTTGACGGTTCATCAGTTACAATGCCTTTCCCTCTGGATGAACAATGAGTTATTTGCAACAAAGTTGACACACAGAAAAGAACCAAAATACAATACCACCAGAAGCAAACATTAGAGTGATTAGTTTCAGTGTGACAAGAGAATTCACAAAATCAAAACAATAGTAACAACTTAGCGACAATAGGGCAATGTGTAACATAAAGACACAAATGATGAATATGCCTAGAACAAGATATGCATGGAGCAACACATTCATGAACCACAGTAAATAGCACAGTCTCTCAAAAGATAGACACAAGAAAATGCACACATATAGTGAGAACCAGAGTAAGGGCAGGACAGGAACAACAAGACACATCATTCATAAACTCTCAAACAAAGTTCAAGTCCAATAAATCTTCAACAAAACAGAAACACTACACAAATCCATTCTCAACATTTTAAGCAAACCCATGTTAGAACCCAACATATTGTAGAACATAGATGCAACATTCAAAACAAGAAATTAAAGATCAAAACAGTAAGAATGAAGCAAAGGAAGTAAAACCCATACCTTTTTCTTTGTGTTTGATGAAGATATGATGCAAAAATGGAATCTTTTTCAGTGAGACTCAAAGTGTTTGAGAGAGAGAAATGAAGAAGACAATGAACAGTCACTGATATTCGAGGGAAAAATTGAAAATCAATTTTTTAAAACTGTCCATAAAACGCAAAACATGCGTTTTTCGCGACTGGATCAAGTCGCCAGTAAGTTGCCAGAGTAAGCCGCGAGACACTATGAAACAAG
Source organism: Quercus suber (assembly GCF_002906115.3). Classification (NCBI taxonomy): domain Eukaryota; kingdom Viridiplantae; phylum Streptophyta; class Magnoliopsida; order Fagales; family Fagaceae; genus Quercus; species Quercus suber. The sequence goes on along the minus strand of NW_027069513.1, from coordinate 1,983,445 downwards.
ATTTTCAAAAAATCTTCTAAGTGTTTTTCGCGACTAGAAGGTCTACTTGCGAGATAGTCGCCAGGGGAGCCGCGAAAATCTCTATGTACCCCTCACGACTGGACCTTCCACCCACGAACAAGTCGCCATACTGAGCCGCGAAAACCACAAAAACTCAAATTTTTGAAATTTTCTAAGTCTTTTTTGCAACTACAGCTTTGACTCGCCAGTGACCCGCGAAAACTCTCGGAGTGAGCTTCGCGACTGGACTTACCCGCGACTAAGTCGCCAAAACAGGGTAACACTGTTTTTGAAAATTTTGACATTTTGTAAAACAAAATACTTTCCAAAAAAGAAAACTAAAACACTCAAAAATCTTTTTGTGTTTGATCAACAAAGATTGAGCATGTGAAAAACACATTTAATCAAGTACAATCACAGAAATGAATATGACATTTATTGAACATAGACTTGTGTGTTGTGTGCGGATATCAAAAATGAGATAGTCCTTAATCTAGTGTGAAGTTTCAATGATCAATTCAATCAAGGCATACACAACTAGCACTAGATAATATGACTTATCTCAATTATAGAAACATGCATATATAACCTCCCACAAGCACTTGATAACAATTCTTCGAAACTTTTCATTTGGCTCCATATTCAACATATCATTTGCACTTTTTGAGCAAAGAGAATCTCATTGTGAGATAGATGCCTAAAATTTTTGATATTTCAATTGATGAGTTAGCCTTTGATTTTTTGGGCATTAAACATTTTATTTTGGTCGCTTTCCCTTTTTTCTAGTCGAATACTAGTATATGCGATAGGTTTTTGCAGCTCTATATCTTTTTTCATTTGGATATTTACATTTAGAGAGCTCTTTTAAGCATAAAAATAAAAGGTGAGAAGATATATAGGCATGAGTCTATGCATGTCTCAAGATCAACAAAACCATTTACTAATCATTCATGACAAGGTTGAAGATCTATTTACAACAATCATATAGATTTCAGAATTTCTTCCACAATGATATGAGTGCATAAGAGACAAGCTAAGCTCGTTAAATGCACAAAGCCATTAGTACAAAGGTACAAGGTAAAACATGCTTTGAGACAAAACTCAACAAAGCATATCAAACTTTTTAGATTTTCTACTTTTTATGTGTTTTTGGATTTTTGACACAAAAGTAGTAAAAGATTGATTAGAAAATAACAAAAAAAAAAAATGTAAAAACATTTGAAGCAAAGACAAAAATACACAAAAAAAACTGGCTTGAAGCATACAACCAAGCATAATCACAGACATGGGAAGTATTGATGCATGGACATGTTGTAATGCTTATACATGAGTACCCTTTGTCACCCACACGTCATGTGCGTTTGGGGTGATATCCTTGACAGATCGGGTACGAGAGTTAGGATTGTCAAACCTTCGTGTGAAGCTTTCCAGGCAATTGGTGAAGGCAACGATCATCTTCATCACGTCCATCATTCCTGGATCACGGTTTTGACTTCTTGGTTGCTCACCACCCCGAGACCTCATGTCATTTCTTCTCCCTCGTGACCGAGGAGCACTTGCATTGTTCACTGCTCTCAGCTTGTGACAATTGGATTTTGTATGTCCTTGTACTCTACAATAGTGACAGAGATAGTTTATTCTAGGACCTTGCTGAGATCTTGGAAGTGATCTTCCTCTAGCTCCATATTTGAAGTTTGATTGACTGTGGGACTTATTGAACACCCGTTGATCAACCATATTGTTCATCTTCTCTGCTTTAATTTTCTCAGGAATAGACTTATTCACAATCATCTCTTTAGCCTTTACAAGCTTCACTTCTTTGACAACCATGGTTGATGTGCTACTCCCTCCGGTGTAACCCAAACCGGACTTATCTGAGGAAGGTTTTTGAGATGAAATAACATCTTCTAACTTCTGGGATGAGACTCTCTCTATCTTGGCATGAGCTTGCACCACCTCTTGCTCAAGAAATCTTATTTTGGTATAAGCTTCCGACAGCTCACCATTTAGTGTCTCAATTTCACACTTCGCCTCCTTGTATCGTGCCAGAAGATTTTTGTAATCTTCCTCAGCCTTCTTCATCTTCTTAATGGCTGCATTAGCCACCTTAGCATTTTCACCGGTCTTCTCCAGGAGTGAGTTGTAAGTCTCTTGCAATCCCACTGCTTTTTCAACTTCCTCATCTTTAGACTCTTCAACTATTCCAATAGACTCCAAATCAGAATGTTCCCCAAGCTCCTTCCCAAGTGAACCCAAATCATCTGAGGGTTCTATATGTGCAATGGTCATGAATGCGGAATAATTTCCTTCTCCGTCACAGCTATCTTCAGAGTCAGAATTTGATGAATCAGTATTACTCAAGGTAGTGGTATAGACCTTTCCTTTTGCCTTCAAATAATTAGGACGTTCCTTTTTAAAGTGTCCATGTTCATTACACTCGAAGCACACAATGTTTGCAGGAAATTGAGAATCCTTCCCTTCACTTTTCTTTAAGTCTTTCCTATCACCTCTTGAGGATGGAAACTTCCCTCTGTTGAATGGTTTCCCACTATTCTTCATCTTCAGAAATTTTCGAAAGTTTTTCACAAGATATGATACTTTCTTCTCCACTCCGTCTTCTTCAGAAGGATCATCCATTCTTTCGGTGATGGTTTTAAGACTAAGCGATTTACTCGTCTTGTGGGAAGGCAATCTTAGCTCATAAGTTTGGAGAAACCCTATCAACTCTTGGATTTTGATTTCATCCAAGTCTTTGCTTTCTTATATGGCTGTAACCTTTGCTCTAAAACTTTCAGGCAAGGACCTCAATATTTTTCTCACCACCTTAGTATCTTCAATCTTCTCCCCAAGATTGAGTTTAGCAATTACAATTTCATTGAGCTTCCTATAGAATGAATCAAATGGTTTATCATCACCCATCTTGAGCTTTTCAAATTTGGTGGTAAGCATTTAAAGCTTTATGTCCTTCACCTTCTTAGTCCCCTCATAAGTTGTCTCCAAAATCTTCCAAGCTTCTTTGGCTACGGTCATATGAGAGATCTTGTGAAATTCATCAGGAGACACACCACAAAAAATAGCTTTTAAAGCTTTACTGTTAGCATTGGCTACTGCAAGAGCTGCCTTATCCCAGGTGGATTTTTCAGCTTCCGGCCTGGTCCAACCTATTTCAACCGCATCCCACACGGTGTCATCAATAGAGCATATGAATGCCCTCATTTTAACTTTCCGGAAGGCATAATTGTTACCATAAAAAAATGGTGGAACATTTAAGGATTGAGACCTATCCATCTCAAAAAGGGGTCAAGGATCACACTCAAGTATTAAAACCACAACAAGTGTACCCGCTTTGATATCAATTGAAAGTTCAATATGTGTATAAAACACCCTTAAACGTTTAGACCCCAAATAATAAAAAATCAATTCAAGCTTATAATCAAACAATTTATGTGCGGAACACGAATATAAGCCAATCACAAAATTGATAACTAATCTATGTTAAATATAAACACATCCACAGCAGTAAATATAAGGCAAAGATAAAGGGAAGGAAGATGCAAACGCACGAACAACACACAATGTTTTATCAAAGAGGAAATCAAAGTCCTTGGCGTAAAACGTTTCCGCCGCCCTCCAAGCGGTCAAATAATCCACTAAAGAATGTAGTTGGGATATATGAACAGCAGAAGATCCTCCAAGCCTAATCTACCCAAGTACTTAAGCCCTCTAACCTTTTTACTCTAACGAGGTTACGCCGAACCTATTTCTTCTTTAGCTTCCCGAATTCCGCTACTAGACCATAGCATCAACCAATGTATATTGGTTCCTTCCAAATTACTTCTCTTAGCACCAAATGAACATTCTCACAGACATATGTGTGGTGAGATAAGGATTTGGTCAATGACCTCCCAAGGATATGACAATGGAGAGGAAGAGAGTAGAAAAATTTGTAGAGTCTCTAAGGTAAAGATTAGGGATGAGGCAATCTTATTTTTCTTTAGGGTTTCTCTCACAAAAATTCTCTCTTGAAGCTCTCTCAAATTAGTAGGTATAAGGGTTTATATATAGTGGTGTGTGTTTGGAATACGAAGAGACAGTTTTTGCCAAACAGACCTGATTGGCGGCTTGACCTCGCGGCTTGTCCAAGTCGCGAGTTCAAGTCGCGACGTAATGGCTTGGCCAGCCTGGGACTTTTGTCCTGTAGTGCAACAGCTAGCGCGACCCTTCAGCTCCCCATGTGTGCATCTCACGTGCCTGCAGTTGGCGGCTTGTCAGTCGCGAGTCAGCCGCGAGTCCTAGCCGCGAAACCCTGCTTTCTTGCACATACTTGAACTTTTCTTCACCTCTTCTCACACACTACCCTTACAATAATCCCACCTAAATACAGGGTTATTAATTACTAAATTACAAGTAAATTGACACAGAATAAAGCCAACAAGATGGTTGATAAATTTCAACCTTACAAAATAAAATCCCGATCATATGCTTACACGGGCAATTAGAAATTTATACTATGGTATGCACGGTGTAATGCAAATTTGGATGAAAATAATAATTGATTTTAAATTTTAAAACCCTCTCACAAAATTAATATTGCATATGCTTATTGTGATGTTTTGGTTTGAAGGATTGTAGCCCAACACCCAATTTATTTGAGTGAGGAAGATTGTGACCTGTGATACCTCAAAAAATGTTGATTTGTGATTTATGAGGATGTTGGGGGCATGTACTAAGTCCTACATCAGACATGCATTTGATCGATATGTGTTATTTTGGATTTTTTTTTTAAAAAAAAATTACAAGAAAATGTTAGTAATTTGAGTGGAGTAAGTTGCAATACCTCGGATAGTATGGATTCATAGATTTAATGCATTGTGAAAACCTGTGCCAAGTACCATGTATTGGGTCAATCTTTGTTATACTATTGATTTCAATAATGACTAGTTTTTTTGGAAATATAATTGCCTAGATATAGGTCATGTCTCTGTTTTATGGCTAACAAATTTTTGGGTCATGATAAAATTAAAAAAGGGTCATGCTAATAAGTGCCTTTAGTGTATTGGTTAACAATCTATTTTAGAAAAGTTTTGACACCACTTTTATGGGAAATGAAAAAAACTGTCACAATATTAATTATTTTTTCTTCAACAAATGAAATGACAAAGTAGTTAGACTTATGACACGTTGCTCAAAAGAAAAAACTTAGACTTATGACACCATAAATCTCAATAAAAACTTATATTATATCTATAAATTAAATTATTTTATAAAATATATAAATTCTATAATAAAGTATATGGTCATTTATATATATTTAAATAGAGTTACAATCTCAATAATAAGTTGTATATACCAGTTACTTAAATTAATTGGACATTTTTTAGAATTATAATAAATACAATTTTCCCAACAATTTTCTCAAGTAATAATGAAAAAAAAAAAAAAAAAACCAATGGTTTTAGTGCTTGAGAAATACTATATTTACAAAATTTTCTCAAAAATTTTATTAAAAACCTCAAGTGGTACGTTTTTATGGCTATTACAAGCGGACAATAAAGTAATTTATGTGGTGAGTTCAAATTAGAACTAATAACAACTTATTGCCTAAAAGTTTTTGTAAAAATGTTGTAGACATATCACTACTCTTAAGGCTCCACTTGAGAGGAGGGAATGGAATGGAATGAAAAGGAATAAAAAGAATAATTTTAGAATATTCTTCCATTCTCTTGTTTAGAAGTTTTAATGGAGGGAATAGAAAGTTTATTCCCTTGTTTGGGAGTTTAAGTGAGAGGGAATGGAATGAATAGGAGGGAACACTCATTCATTTCTATTCCTTTAAAACCTCAAATTTTCATTCCCCCTGAAATTGGGAGGAATGGGAGAAAATGAAATTAAATTTAATGATTTTTTTACTTAAACTCCCAAAATACCCCTATATATTCAACCCTTTATTTTTAAATAGGGGTATAATAGTAATATTGTCATAAAATGATTTCATTACATTCCCTCCATGTTGCTCCCAAACAGGATTACTTACATTCCATTCATTTTGATTCTTTTCCATTCCTTTATTTTAAAACATCCAATCAAGGTTATTTAATTCCATTTCATTTCATTCTTTTCCATTCCTTTTCTTTACTTAAACACATTCTATTCCATTTCATTCATTTTCATTCCCTTATGATCATCTCATTCCATTCAATTCTATTTCCTTATGAACTCCCAAGCGGAGCCTAAGTGTTTATACTTTATGCTTATAATCAATATATATATATATATAGAGAGAGAGAGAGAGAGAGAGAGAGAGAGAGAGAGAGAGAGAGAGAGAGAGAGAGAGAGAGAGAGAGAGAGAGAGAGAGAGAGAGAGAGAGAGCATGAGATTATGTCAAGTAGCGCATTCCATGTAAAGAGAATTTAAATATTCTCAAATGCTACATCAAAGATAAAAACAAATTAGATATTGACTTTTTTGTTTCATTTGGTTCAATATTTCAATACTTTTCTAATTACCAAATAAATATTCTTTGTATCGTTTGGTTCAATGTTTTAAGACTTTTCATCTCTCACACATACACACAAAACTCTTTACATTTTAATTTATCATTTTCACCTCTTGCACTTCTACCCCTTTATATATACTTATCCATAGTCCTTTATGCCATTTCATGTCAAATACACAGACAAAAAATGATGTCATTTACTTTCAATCTTTTGACGACATTTACCTAACTCTAACATTGTTGTCTCATCTAATCCTAACCCATATGAGTTGGCTAAAACCAAGGAAGGAGAGCTTGCATTTTATATTGAATAATAATGGCAATTACGATTTTAATATTAAGCTCGGATGTTATGGATTTGTGGGTTTTGTAAATGATGTGATTGATTGTGGGTGTTTGTGATATATATATATATATATATATATAATTAAGGAGAAAGAGAAAGACATATTTTATATCAACTTTTATTCTATAATATTCCTCCAAAGTTTTTTTTTTTTTTTTTTAATTTCTCATTATTTCAATTGAATAATTATAATAGATATGTATGTGCAATTTATAATTATTGCATTTTATGATGAACTCATTTCTAATAAAGTTCTATAAATATTATGTTATAATACATATATAACATTCTTTAAATCCGTCTTACATAAAACATTACAATATTATATTAGGTAACTTATTAGTTTAAATAAAATAACTTAAGCTTTGTATTTTTTTTTTTTTTTTTTTTTGTACCTGTCTAGTGTCTAAATATTGTTGATTAAATATAGATTAAAAATATCAAACCTTTTTGTCAATATTTACTGAATTTGTCAAGTTTAATAATTATAATTTTCATAGTACACGTATTAAGGTTATAAAATACATAATTTATATTAATTTTTTTTTTAGAGTATTCTTTTATACTACAAATGATCAAATATACTTTCAAAACCTCTAATATGATTAAAATATCCATAAAAAAAATTAAAATGACAAAAATAACCCCCAAAACCATCAAAATGATGAAAATACCTTTTGAAACATCTAAAATGGCCACTATATGCCTCAAAATTTCAAGAATTGCCTCCTAAGTTTTATAAGTCGAGCATAAACAACTTTCAATTGTCATGTTTTAGGTTTAAATTATTTTTAATTATGCATGTGAAAGTGTAAATTTAGTTGATAGATTATATTAATTTCTTTTTAAATTTATGTTTGCTATTGAACACTTATTTTGATTATGTTTATTAGGATAATTTTTTAAAATTTTAATTGTGCTTATTTTTTGGTGGATTTTAGTTTTCTAATATTAATAATTTTAAGTTGTGAATAAAGAATTTTATTTCATATTTATATAAAAATAAAGGACAAGTGTGATTTTTCATACGTTTTCCAAATGTATAAAAAAAAAAAAAAAAATTCCTGGGCATTTTTAGTGACACAACTAAACACCTCAAAACAAACAGTTTTTTCTTAAAAAAAAAAAAAAAAATCAATGAAATTGTTTTTAGACAAAGCACTATACACTAAAACAAACGGAGCATTAAATAAAGTGTGAACAATAAACCTATACAACTTATACGTTTAAACTCTCCTACTAAATTTATTTTAAATTTTTTCTCACATTTAAAATTTTTTTTTATTTGCATAGAGAGAGAGAGAGAGAGAGAGAGAGAGAGAGAGCAAAGATTGAATGTGTGGTGGCGAGGTGGCGATTAACCAATATGGGATGATGACGATGATGGATTCCACTGTTGTAGGAAAAGTTTCTAACTTCCTTTTTTATTTTTTCCAATAACATCTAGCCAACATAAGCAAATTATGTTAATTTCCTTGTTTGTCACCTAACTTATCCGCTCACCACTTAACAATAATGAATATTTTGGCACAAGAACAAAATGTTAAGTATTAAAATGACTCATTTAAAAGGTTAGGAAAAGCAGCTAATCTAAGTATCCTTTCCTTTTTCACCAAAAAAAAAAAAGGTTAGGAAATATTTTCAAACATGGGGTAATAGGTTGAGGAACAATGCGATAATTAAATCTATTATCTATTACTTTGTTTGACTATTACTGTTCTTTTAGAATAGGCTCCTACTTATGGTGTAGAATTGAAGAATTTTAAAGTTCAAAGATGCAGCTTCCTAGTGGACAAGATTAGATTATATTCTGTATTTTTTCCTTTTTAAATGGAAAATTTGATAAGATGCTCAAAGGAATTCTCTATTAATTCTACACACTCATACTAAACTAGATGGAAATGTTGTGAGAGAGGTATAACATGGAAAGTGGTTACATTTAGATCTCAGAGTGAAAGAATAACTGATCCACTTCTTCATTTGAGTGATTTTTTCCCCATTTCAAGATTTAAGAAATTAAACTACTTGTATTGCAACCGTTCTCCAATAATTTTTTTTAGTACCTACGTTTCAAGTTACTTTATAAAGAAATATTTCGAATTATCTTTGGAAAATATTTATATTCCACAACCACCTTGCAATATTCTCTCCCCCCTCTTGGTACATTTGGCTACAAAGGAAATTATCAAAACAATCTAATGAAAGTGGTCTGCAGTTTTAAAGAGCATACACAGATGGTTAAATGCTTATGTCTTCTCATCAAAAATGTATTTATTTAAATGAAAAGAAGGTGAGAAAACGAAAACTAAAATGCTAGCAGTGTTGTATATAGGGGTATTTGCGGTGCAGTGTAGTGTGGTTTTGGGTCATTTTTAGCACTGCACGTTATAGTGCGGTTTAACTAAAATCATAACTATACCGCTCCTTATTTTTGTAGTTACATGTGCGGTGCAGTGTGATGCAGTGTAGTTTAGAGTTTAGCCAAAATCATAACCGCACCGCACCTCTTTTGCACCATGTGGTTTTCTTATTATATATTGTGCTTTTGCTCTACTACGGTTTCCACTAGCTACCTATCTAACTCGATGCTAGAGATCTCAATGCTTTGTTGTGTATGAAAAATTAGCACTTGTATGAAAGCCTTAAGTTGATGGAAATAATGAATTTTTATTACTTAATCACTATTCTAACAATGTGACTGAAAGACATTTGTGAGGGATCATAATCCCTTTCTCTAATTTAAGAAAGCAAAATATGCTTAAAGACATTAAATGTGTTAAATGAAAATATCTAGAGGTGCATCTCATCCTGAGGATAGTGCCAGATGGAATTGACTAAGCAAAGATAGAGTGAAAATGATTGGTGAAGTTTGGTTTGGTCAATAAATGCCTTGCAAGTATGATATTAGAACAGAATGCAAAACTTTCCTAAAGTATTAGAATTTCCAGAAGATTTTGTATTCAGCACAATCCTTAACTCCATCTTAGGTTTATAATCAAAGGTCACAACGAATCGAATGTAGGAACTCACAAGAATGACAAAAGACAAACTTTTAGGAACTTCGGTTATGGTCAGCTAGACATAGCCATATATTTCTTGATCTTCTTTGTAGATTTCCCTTATCCACAAATTTCAAGATGCAAAATGACCCAAGATGGCCCTTCTCCCCCTTGCAAGTGGTACCTCCTCTTTTAGGAATCACTTTAAAGCATAGAATCAGAATTCTGTCAGACTTCCTCTCTTCTTGGAGTAGAAAAGAAAGGTACTCCCCTTCATAAATGGGGTTTAAGCCTATCACCACTTCTCCAGATTAATTTTCCGATATAAATCCACATTAATTTTCATGTATTTTTCAAGATTAGTTTAAGAGTTTCAACTAAGATAATGTAAAAGGAGTTCTAAATGACCCAATTTTAGCACTTAGAGATGAAAGAAATAAATGACACTTGAACAAACCACATGGAAGATTCCATCATGCAATTGGCACCTATGAAATTGGTTTGCCAAAGGAAAAGGGCATGATCCCAAACAAAATTAGACCTTTCATCATTTGCAACCTTACCCATCTTCCATAGTGTTTCTCTTCCCTTCCTGATCCAAACTGCAAAACATAGCAATAAGACTATTAGCACATATCTGAAAATTGTTATCATTATTGGGGTATGTATATTACAAAATAATAAAAAAGAAAATTGGGAACATGATTGACGAAAAGAATGCTGGAGGAAGAATAAATAGATATATGATTGTGCATAATACAAAGTAAAATCAGGCAAACCATTTCCTTTTGGATGAATAATTCAAGTTAATCACTTCATACATATGAGTGTGAAATAAAAAAGGAATAAAGAAATGCAGTAATTTAGTAGTGGTTAAGAGCTTAGAAACTCAATTGGTTGATATCTCTTGGTGCTATTCGAATTTCTTCTCTCTTGTTGTAACTATTGATAACTAACGAATTAATGAGCCAAAAAAAAAAAAAACTATCGATAACTAATGAATTAATGAGCAAAAAAAGAAAAAAAGAAAAAAAAAAGAAAATAGAAGAAGAAGAGTAAATATGGAGGGGAGAGGGGTGAGGGGCTGAAGGTGATGATGACAGAAGCATAGAGAGCACAAAGGAGTGAGATGCAACCATGCACATCATCATCTGTGCTCTCTATCTTCTGTCAACAACATCACCAGTGCCTCCTCTTCCCCCCTTGTCCTCTATACCCTATAGGTCTTTTTTTGAGTATTAAAAGGAAAAAAACACTAAACATGGTTGCTATAAAAGGAAGGATACAGAGAGAGAGAGGGAGAGAAAGACTCATAAGTGGTTGGAGGATGGTCTATAATAGACTACCAACGGCCTGTATTTATAGGAGAAAAAAGTGTACACACCTAGCTGCTGAAAAGAATAGTAGTTGGATATATACTATATACTATACTAGTCTTCTAAGAAAAGAATGGTAAAAAATATGTGATATGCTACAAATCAAATTACTGTTTCATGTGATCTCTACCTGTAACTGTTGCTCACGAGATTAAAATTTTCCAGGACGTCTACATGTAACTGCCTAACAACCCTAAACGTACTCTCTTCATGTAAACCATGCATACTATAATCACATGTGTAGGTGATTTTTATTTTATTTTGTATAATAACTGAAGGATATGTAATGTCAGGAATAGCATCTGCCTTTATAATAATAGGGTATAAATACCGAGGATAAAATTTCCATTGATTGTTAAAATAAAGTTGCTAGCTAAGGGTACTATTTGTAGGTTTATCAACAAAAGAAAAAGAATGCATGTCATTCACATTCAGTCAGGGGACCATATAAACTTCTAGTACTCCTTCAGTTTACCATATATCCTAGCTAGTGAAAAGCGTACTGGTGGGCAATTGTGTCTTTTACAAGTAAAAACTCATAGTACTTTGTATAAGCTATATGGTTCTTGGGGTCCGAACGTAGTCTACACGAGCTTAACACACACACACACACAAAATGGTTTCAGATTTTTTCTTCTCTTTCAGTACTATTGGTGTTGAACAGTTCAGCACTATCAGTGTACGTAGTGTAAGGTGTAGTGTAGTACTCCTTCACTACAATCGTGCATACAGCATATGGTAGAGCACTAGCTTATCTTCTGAAACAAATGCCAGGGAATTGTATCTTTCACTAGTAAAATCATCTGTCGTACGCACAAAAGGAAAATATGGTATCAATTTTTTTTAGGTGGTACTGGGGTTGAATAATTCAGCAATTTCAGTGTACTCTAAGGTCTATATCTACTACCAATGATTTCATCTTCGCTGATCTTTGTGGCAGCTGTATTTGATATGGGCTATGTGCATTAGGATTTCTGTAATCTTTTAGGATCTTATTGTTAAGTCATAATAATATTGCCATGATCACACAAGTAATTAAGTTGTTGTGATTCACTTCTTGTTGACCTTTTTTTTTTTAATCTTTTATCATGTTGTATATATATGACACCCACAGACACGGTACAGTGTAGCATGCCATGATAAGGTAAAGATTCAAGTGGTTCAAACACTCACAATATTGAAGGTCTAATGGACAATAAGTCTTAAAGGAACAAAGGGGAGACATCTTTGGAGTTGTTTTTTACGGCAGGCAGCTTTATATCGATCCCCACTTGAACTGAAGCCCAACCACATGATAGGTAATACAGTGGATGAATGCATGGTTGGGCAGTCGCCATCACAAAGACAAGTGAACCATGAGTGAGAAGTGACAAAGTAAGACCGTGAGTGGGATTTCATCACTAAATTTGTTTACTTTTTTTAGTTTTGTATCTAATCTATCACAATGGATAATAATTATAATCAAGACCATGATTTTCTCCCATACTCCTACGCAACCCTCATATATAAAGTGTGGACACCGTCGGCCCTTGGTTAAGGCTACTGATATTTGGGGTAGCAAAATTTGACATAACTAGCAAACATGGATGAAGGGAGACTTTGACCCCCCGAAATTTTTTTGTAAAAAAAAATTAGTATATATATATATATAGGTATAAATTTTAGTAATTTTGTTCTATAAAATTATACTTTGTCCTCCTTAATAATCTCATTGATTCTTTTAAGAGTAATACTATAGTCACAAACTTTTTTACAATATTTTTACAAATCGCTGAAATAGTAAATTCTTATTAGTTTGCATTTGAGCTTATTTGTAACTCTAACATTTTCCTCATTTTAAAGGGTATAAAAAAATTTATAAACCTAAAATCTAAAACAAAATATACAAGCCCAAAAAAATTAGATCAACAAAAATTACCAATAATAGCTTTAAAAAATTGAGCTCAATCAACCAATTTTAATCAAAACAAACAATTCAGTCCTTAAAAAAATTTTAAACAAAAAATTTTTATCCTCACTCAATAGCAAATGCACACATAAAAAACAAAAATAAATAATTAATTAATAAAAAAAAAAAAACTCTTAACAGTTAAGCAACAGAGCTAGAGGTTGGAGTAGCTGCATGTAATCAGTAGCAAAGCCATCTTCTCTAATTTCTAGTTCTGGTTCCGTCCTTGCTAGTGAACACAACGCTACTAATTCATTTATAAATAGGTTATGGGTTGAGATTAAACAAGTTCAGGTCATATTTGGGTCAACATGACTGACCCATTTAATAAACGGTTCATGGTCAAGTTCAACATAAGAACCTGTTTGACCCATTTAGCTTATAATAGAATTAGATTTTGTTTTTATTTTATTTTATTTTATTTTTGTTATTATTGCTTAGTTTATGATTGTAATTATATGTTTATTACCATGTTTATGTTTGTCGTTGTCTTTTAATTGTAGATATATGAGAATTGATAACAGGCTATTCAGGTCAGGTATTATTTATAAATCAAATAGGTTATTAAACGGGTTATTTATATTGACTTTTACATGATGTTAATAAAACGGGTTAAATGTATCGTGTTGGGTCAACCTGTTTCATAAACATTTCATGTTAGGAATGATGATTCTTGATACATTTATTAAACAGGTCGGGTTCGGACCAACCCATATAGCCTAATACTTATGGCTCGACACAAACCCTAACCCGAAACTGACTTGCAAATATGAATTTCCACCCCTACTTATACCATCGCCTACGGTCCCGATAAAAAATAGGTTCCTATATTTTTAAATTTGTAATTAATTATTTTTATTTAGAAGTGAGCTCCTCATTTTAGGAAGGCCCAAAAATTGTGAAATGATAGAAATCTAACTCATTTTAAATCTTAATTTGTTTAACCAAAAGAAAAAAAAAATTATGTGAGTATATTGAATCATCATTAATGATCAATTTCGCATAACCATTTCAGATTTAGCTTTTTTTATTTATTTTAAAGTTTCTCTCTCTCTCACATAGTATATTATCACACACCAAAAAATCTCTCTCTCAACACCAAAATCAAATTTGGAAATTATATTTCAACTTTCTTTCACTATGAATTGCATTACACAAGGTAAATTAAAACTCATTTTAAAAAATAAAATAATACAAATTTATCTTTTTTTTTTTGGGTTAAATTTTATACATAAACCCATGGTATTTGATTTATATATAAAATTAATTTTGATTTGGTTAGTATCAATTCATCAAGTTATGTATTAAATTATTTTTTGTTTTGGCAAATTGAATTTGTTAAGTGATTATGTTATTAAATGTAGTTGTAGTAGCTCCTTTGATAAATTAGATTATATAATAGAATTTTTTACTGGAAATATCCATTTGGACATGATAAACTTAAGAAAAATAGAAAGTGTTGAATCTCATATCGAATCTCTTGCTTCTATTATATATATATATATATATATATGTGTATTGGGTTCAAGTTACGTTTTATATAATTCTAAGCAATGTTACATTACTCATTAACTTGTTTTTGAATTCATATTTTGTAAATTTTAACGCTGCATTACATTTTTTATATGTTTTTAATATGCATGCCAATTTCCATGCCAATCAAATGTGATTTACCATTTGGTCCATAAACTCATCTTTTATGCATTATTTTAAATTACAAAACTTGAATTTAAACAATTGATTAATGACATGCCTATTGATCTTTGATCACTTTATATGATAGATTTGTCAAAATTCATATCCAATTAAAAAATATTAAGTATTGTAACATTGCTTAAAGTTTCACAAATTAACGAAAATTTATATAAAAAAAAGTTAGAATATAATGAAATAATACAACAAAAAGGTAACAATGAAAACAATCATAATGATGTTCAAAATTGTAATATAACAATTCTAGATTATTTAAAAGACAATTCTTTTTTCAAATACAGGTATTATAGAATTTTACTAACAATACTTGTTACAATTGTTTTTGTGAAAAATAATTTTAGAAATTGAAAATGATAAAATTCTAATTATAATAAGTTATATAACAAGAAGATTAAACGGGTTAGTCATATTACCAAATTAAAAGTAAATCTTGGAAAAACTTAATTTAAAAAAAATTATTAGTAATTTTTCTTATCAAAAAGCAAGAAGAATGAATTAAAAAAAAAAGTATATTATAAAAAATTAAATAAAAAATATTGAAATGATATTTATTTATTTTTTTAAAACGGTTCCACTTAACACAGTTGCATTAGGCCTCAAATTATATCTAACCAACCTTGAGGTTGGATAGCATGTGTTCACAATTTTCGAACTAGTGTCCTAACTTTGTGAGTATTGTCTGTGTATATTTGCCAATGTGACATAACAATTCTCCTATAATCAAACACCAATAATAGGGTCAGACAATGCCAATGACTCTCTCTCTCTCTCTGTGAGAGCCAGCCAAACAGAATTAATTTCTTTATTGTGTGGCAACATGATGAACAGGGTTCCATTACAAATAAGATTGTCATTTTCAAAAAAATTCAACGATATATATGTTCATAGTCAACCATTTTCTTTTTTTCTTTTAATAATGTGCTGTCCATGTATCCATGCCACATTAACTGAAGACAACTCCAATTGAAGGATAACTCTTAGACCCAGCTAAAAACAGTATGCTCCATTGACTAATTTATGGCATATTAATTTATTTCGGGTAAGAACTAATTTGTTTTTTTTTTTTTTTCTATGCCAAGGGTATGAACTAATTAAGTTATTGGATGAAGAACCAACTGCAAGTTGGTTATATATGATTACAGCGTTGAATTTATCAGCTTATTTATATTGTTATGATACATGCAATAAAGTTGTAATTCATACAAATTTTAAGTTATTATAGAAATTAAATCAAAGACGTAAACTTTCATAGTTACACTAAATACCTTTTTAGTTTAACTAGCATTTCTAATGTTTCTAATATAAATGTCGAGGGTTCAAATTCTCTCTCTCTCAATTATATATAGAATAAAAAAAAAATCTTATTTAGTTTAGCATCAATGTAAAACTTTCGCATAAAGATAAAATAAGTTCTATCGTTTTTCTAATCTAGTTCGGTACCCATGTACACGAGAGAAATCAATACGAAGTTTTAATATGGTTTGAACAGGTTAAATATGACTCCAATAGACTATCAAAACATAATTTTTTCTCATATATAATAAAGAAAAAGAAAAACCTTAATTTCATATACCCTTGAAAATGGACCTCATAATGGGATGTATAATATTTGTTAAGCCCAGCCGTTGTGGGGATGAGTGATTTATTTGTTTGTTTTAAAATCCGATATGAATTAGAAGGATAATAATAATGAAGTTTAATAATCTCTATTAAGAGTGATAATCCCATTTTGATAAGAAGAGAAGATGACATCCGAATTTTTAGAAATTATTAACTGTTCAAAGAAAATTCAAGATATAAATGAAAATATGAAATTGTTTATGTTTAAAACAAATATTAAAGCATGGAATTGAAAATATTGGTTTTAATATTTGTATTACAAATAATAATAAATTTGTAATAATAAAACGTGGAATAATAAAATAATAATAAATAAAAAAAACTACAATGAACAGATGTTTTAAAGTTTAGTCAAACTATCTGCCGATTATTCTCAAAAAAAGAAGTTTAGTCAAACTAAAATATTTTTGTATAACGCTTTCGTCCCCATGGTATTCTACCATAAAAAGGAGTGAAACAGGGAGCAAAAGAAGAACAAACAAGAGCCAATCGGCATGATGACACTGAGAGCTAGATGAGACATCACCTGGCAAAAGGGCGGTGATAATCACCCTAGTGGAGTATGAGGATATATTCATCAGGCTGAGGAGACAGAAGTACCCACACACTAGGATGAATAGCTTAAGGAAGTGAAATCAAAGCTTGATGGAATTATGAATGAATGCCATAAAAGGGAAAAGCACTAGTAGCGAAGGGGAAGGAGGTTGTTCAAAAGATGGATAGATCTTTCACCCTAGGAATAGTGAACTATCTTCTACCACTGAAGTTCAACGTGATAAACCGAATTATGTGGATTGGATTGAAAAAATGTGTACTGTACAAACATGTGTTGAGTTTGTTTGAGTCAATTGTATCTTTTTTTCATGTAATTGAATTGTAAGTGTTAGTGCCTTAGAATATGCTTACAGTTCTACATTAAAGATAAATGAAACAACTTAAGAATCTGCCAAAAAAGGTGAAGTTTAGCAGCCTCGATCGCAGCTCAATCAATCAAGGTTAAGTAAACCTCAACTTATTCAGTCAACCGGTCAAGCTTCGAAAAATATAAACTTTTTGGTTTGCGGCCCATAATGACCAAGCGACCTCAAGAAAGTGAAACTCAACAGCCTCAACTGCAGTACAATCAATCAAGGTTAAGTAAATCCCGACTCCAGTCAATCGGTCAAGCTTAAAAGGGTTTCAACACAAATTTAATGCCTTCTTTAAAGCATCATAACATAAGAGAGAACACTGTGAAAGTTGGAGAAGCTGCTGCGACAACTGTGCACCAAAGGTTTTGTACCAAGTCACGTCTTTAGTATCTATTAAAGATCACATGTTCTTGCGAAGACATTGTACCAAGACTACTATTTCAAAGAGTTCTTGTAGCGTGTTAGACATGGATTGGGTTGGTTTGAAAGTTGACCATTGTTCGGGTTTGTGAGTTCCAGAGTTCGTGAATTGCTTTAAGGGTCTTGGAAGTTACTTTTTTACAACCTTCAAAATTTATAGGGTGAATTCCCAATTTTGTGGCATATTGTGATGATTGTAGAGGTTTAGTATTTTTCTCATTTTGATGGTTTTTGAGATATTTTTATCATTTTGGTAGTTTTATGGGTATTTTGCTCACGTTGAAGATTTTTTTTTTTGGGATAGTTTGATCATTATAGAGGTTTCAATATTATTTTGGTCATTTTATAGTTTAGGGTTTTTTCAGCCATTTTGGAGCTTTAAGGGTATTTTTGTAATTTAAATATTTTAGAGGTATTTCTAACATTTTGGAAGTTTCTAAGGTGATTTTGTCATTTTAAAGGTTTCAAATATATGTTTATTATTTAAGAGGTTTTTAAGTTATTTTGATGATGTTATAGGTAGGAGGGGTATTTTGGTTGTTAGGGTCATATTTTTATGTAATCGGTATATTCTAAGACAAACACATTTTTACTTGTAATTGGGTCTTAGTTTCTAGGGTGTTCAACAAAAAATCATGAAGTAAATATACAAGTAGTATTATTGAAGATACAAGAACACTTAAAAAACTACTCAAGAAAAGTTGGAACTGTACATCTCAATACCTCCTCGTAACAATCAATCTATTTAGATTTAATGAACCTTGATAGATAGCTCAATACCTCTTGATCTATCGAACCTTGGGTATTTTGAATTCCAAGATTAGTTTTTTGCCCATGATGATAAGGTTTTTCTAGGGTTTCATGCACTAAGTTTCCAAAGCATATAAAAGCTATCTTTTACAGTCATCATCATAGACACATAAACACAAAAATTGAGATATACGCTTTATCGGAGCTTTTGTGACTTCTTGTGCACTTTAGGGTTATGTACCAAGCTACTTCTAGATCTATAAGCATGGATTGAATAACTCTGCATTATACAACATCAAGTTGTTGTGTTGTTATTCATATATTAAGATCTATGCAAAGGAGAAGTCTCTACAAGAACAAGTCCAATTGGGTATTGAAACTAATACTGGTATATGTCAGTACATTCAACCATAGGTTGGTATTTTGGGCTAGGACAATAGAGTAAGATTCCTTATACTTGTAACTGTTTGATTTTAATTAGTAGATTATCCAGAAGTGGTGACTTGAAATTCACTCAGTAGGATTTTTGTTTGTGAAGATTTTCCCTATCATGATCAAATTGTCATATCAAATTTATTTTCCAGCTGTATTTAATTTAGTTTGGTGATTTGATTGTGCCTCAACTAATTTGCATGTAGTTTGACTAATTAATTAACTAGGTTAGTCTATAACCTAACATTGGTTTTTTTGGGGTTGTAGAAACCCCCCATTTTGTATAACTTGAGTCCTTAATACACAATGACGACAAAATAGGCAAATTTGGCCAAAAATAACAAGAAAATGTCAAATGCAATTTCAAAAACCTTAAATTTGCTTATGAAAAGTTCAGTTTTGTGTATACATGCTTGACCATACCTATGCAGGGTTGGTTGAGCGAAAAAGATAACAACCAAGCACTCAAGAGAGTTTTTGTCTAAAAAAGAGAAGAAGCTTCTTTAAGCCCTCATTAGTTTTAAAAGTTGATATTTTGGTAAAAAATTCTCACTAAGGTTGTTGATTTTTTAGTCTAAAACTTCCTAATGTGGGTGTGCTTCTTTTTGGTGGAATAATCTACCCATAGACCAAAGGGACTAGTAAAGTTTAAAGTTTCCTAACGTGGGTGTGTACACAACACTTAACTTGTGTACGCAGTGGTTTCCAAAAAACTTGAAAATTGTTGTTTTCTTGACTCTTGTTAGAAACATGTGACTAGGGTAAACCCTAGAGATAGGGCACCTCACCTCATGCTTGGAAAGAATTGTGCTCATGTATGCTTATTTTGATCAACATTTTCTTAAGATAATTTGCATGCTTAGAAGGGATCCCACTTAGGGAAACCCTTACTAAATTATGGATAGGAGGTACAAAGTGGAGGTTGATCCATTTGATTAGGTAGACTTAGGTGCCTAACACATTCCCATGTGTGCACCCTTACACTGCACATATAGTCTAGTAATGTTAAAGTTTTGTGTAGGATCAAGAGTGGTTTCTAGACCTAAAACTAGTAGCGACTTCCATTCTCTGCCCTCACCCTTGAGTTAATGATATACTCTTAGTTCCACATCTAGTGTGAGCTCACACCAAGCATCATTCAAGCTTAGCCAATCACATGGCTAGATTTTAGTTGGCATTCAATGTGCTCATTTTTAGGATGATCACAGAGATTTTGATGGTATTTTGGTAATATCAAATATTTTAGAGGTACTTTGCTATTTTAGGCATTTTTGGGCTGTCTTTGTCATTTAATACAATTTAAGGATATTTTGTTATTTTTAAGGTTTTAGGGAAGAATTTTGAAAATTTTGATAGTATTTTAATATTTTAATTTGGAAAAGAGAGAATTTCAAATTAAAATTTATAAGCAATTTTAAAGTATATATAAATAATAAAGTTAGGGATTTAGAATTTCAAATCCTTCGTTGAATAAAAAGATTCAAACAATAAATTTAATATTACATATTCAGAATTCATACATCTCAAATTCATTAATTTAAAATTCAAATTCAAATCTATGTTCAAGTATCCAAACACAACTTAGTCGAATCTGCTCTAAAAAGTGTCATGCAGTGGTCCATGTCCATATGTACACCTTCATTGGGGTATAGTGTAGGTCATAAGATTCTGAAACCCATCTGTATGACACTAGCATGTTCCACTAGAGATATTAGCCATAAGTTTCTAAATCAGAGAGAGAGAGAGAGAGAGAGAGAGGTATTGCTTTTCACTTATGTCAGGAATTATGATCATACATTGCAACTTGTGAAGAATCATGGAGAATTCAGGTTAGATACAAAGCATCCTTCAACACACAATCCTTATCCTTGTTTATTCTTGCCTGTCACACTTCAATATTTAAAAGTGAGAAACCACATAGACATGGAGTAGTGGATTGCTATAGTTACATATTCATTTCCATAAAAAAATTCCCTTCAATATAACACGTGCTGACACCCCACATCTCCCTCCCAAGAACAGTGAGTGACACGACGAGTAACCCTAGAATATCTCGACAGGGCTCAAAAACCAATCATGCCATTTTGGGGAGTGGGAATTCTTTGGTGTTAATGCTTTCCCTTTTTGGAGTGGAGATATATACAATGCATGTTTTGATGAGCTCTGACCAAATTGGATTCTCTCTAGAACAGAATTTGTGGAAGAGAGCATATAATCTGGGCCTTTGTTTGACTAACTTTGGAATGTTGTATCTTCACGCGAATTTTTATAGATAGCGTACGTTCAAAGCGAAAAAAAAAATAGATTTAGATACAATTCAATACAACTCAAAAGCACCGTTGTTGCAAGCATAATGATTCTTTTCTTAATTAATTCGAGATATGATTCACATGCGTAATTGTTCGTATATATCAGTTTTGAACGTTTATTCCAAAGTGTTTGTTCTTCTGTCATTCGTATTTGGAAGTCAAAAGGTATAGTAGACATGATTGCACACCACATCACTTTAGTAGTAGACAATGGAGTATTATTTGGGAGGATATGTTTTTCTTCTAATGGTTTAAAGGGTAAACATCTCCCGTGCTCTTATCCTTCAAATCTTTTGAATTATATATAACTTAGTAAATAAAGATAAGAAGGGTACGCTTTGTAATAGATTTTTTTTCCTTTTTCCAATCTGTCAATAAGGAGAAGAGAAAGGTTATGGTATCATTCTGTATAAATTAAAATGTACAATATCATTTGCATCAGGGTCATATTTTTCATGTGTCAGTATATTCTTTGACAAAATGGACTTTACTTATAATTGGGTAGTTCTAAGTAGTTTTTAGAATATCATGAAGTATGTCTTAGGACTTAGACAAGTGGTATTATTAAAGAAATGAAGACTATACCAAGAAAAAAGTGAAGAAAAACTGAAAAGTGAATCTTGACACTAGTTTCGACATTTGCTCGATACTAGCATCTATTGAGAATAAATAAAGGAACTCGACACTAGTCTTGATACCTCTCGATCTATCCAACTACGCAACTCCAAAATTCTTAGATAAGATTTTCGGCCCATGATGACTTGGATTGCTAGGGTTTCATTCACTAAACTCTTAGAGGGTATAAAAGCTTTATTTTAAAGTCATCAAAAAGGGATAGAGACACAAATTAGAGAACTCATACACTTTTAGAGAAGCAACTGCATTCTTATGCGCTTTAGGGTTTTGTAAATAAGTACTTCTAGATCTTCAATGTGTATTGAAGTGAATAACTTTGCATCCAACAACAAACATTAGTTTTTAGGAAGTTAGTCATGTACAAGGATCTGTGCAAAGGGAGAAGTCTCTACAAAATCAAGTTCAATTGAGGATCGGTGCAAAGATTCAACTGTAAGCCAGTATTTTAGGATAGTCTAGGGTAGTGGTAAGATTCCTTATATTTGTAACCACTTGATTTTTGATTAATGAATTCTTAAGAGTGGTGACTTAAAAATCACCCGGTGAGATTTTTGCCCTGTGAGAGGTTTTCCGCATTAGTCAACAAATTACTATGTCAAATTTAATTTCCACTAAACTTTAGTTTATTTAGTGATTTGTATGTGTGCCTCCACAATTTGCATGAAATTTGACCTAATTAATCAACTTAGGTAATTAAATTGGTTAACTAGGGTCAATCTATAACCCAATAAGTGGTATCAGAGTAGGCACACTTTGACTATGTTTTAATCTCTGCCATTGGCCCCCGTTGTCATAGATCATGGACAATCGTTGATCATTCCTCAATTATTCGATGAAACTAACTATGCATATTGGAAAATACACATGAGAGCTTTTTTGCAGTCACTTGATGAAAAAGTTTGGTTAGCTATTAGTGAGGATGAGGAATTGGATGATTCTAAGTTTGAGAAGTTGGATGGGAATGATGACATCAAAATAGCCTACTCTAAGTACTACAAGAATTCTAAGAAATATGAAAAACTCTATAGATTGGCTATGAAGAAGTTGTGCAAGGTGGAGATAGAAAGAGAGGATCTTTCTACCAAAGTCGATGAAGGAAATCAAACATCGGTGCCCTTAGGTTTGAAAACAACTTCCTGACTGAGAAGACCAAGAAGCCAGATGTTAAACTCTTCCAAGTAAGAGCACAACTGAAATGAGCATTAAGTGCAAAACTAGATGAGATGTTGAGCATCCAAAAATCTTCATCTGACAAGACTGGACTCGGATATGACACTTCTTTCTCTACTTGTGGTACTTCTACTTCTCATGATGTTATCTGTGTACCTCCCTATAATAATACCAAACTTCAAAAAAATGATCTAAAATGGAATTATTATTAAAAAAAAAAAAAAAAAAAAAAAAAAAAAAAGGAGAAATCTATCCTTGGTGCACCCCCTAAGCCTGTTAAGAAAGAAGGAAAGCAAAACTCTCATCACTCCTCTAACAAGAAGAATCAATTGAAGAAAATTCACTTTTGTCATCATTGTGGAGTAATTGGACACACTCGGTCTAATTGTTATAAATGGTTTGCTAGCCAAAGAAACAATGGTGTGTCAGTATCATCATATGGAAACAAGAACCAACTTCAAAACTCTTTGGCTCCTCTTGTAGAACTTCTTAAAGTTGTGTTTCTTTTGACCAATTTCCATTTACTCATTTCCCTCCTTCTTCCAAATGCTGTCCTTAGAAGAAGAAAACTCCTCCTCCTTCCAAACCACCTGTGTGGAAGGAAAAAGATTCCTCTCAGTGAGTTTGTCACTATTCTTGCATATGCTTGTGTGTTTCTTTTTCTTTACATAGTGAGTCAATCTAGTTTTTGCTACATTAGGTTGTTTGTTTGATTTTTTTTTTTTTTTTTGTTTATCGCTTTTAAAAAACAAAAATAAATAATACAAAAATTGAAAAATACAAAAACAGTTGTGTTTTTGTATACTGGTACATGTGTACCTTGAATGGCCAATAAAACAAAATTTCATAATTTTGTATTTCTAGTAACTTAGATGAGCATCTTCGTACACAACTAAGCATAGTGAGCTTTGTGGCTCATTTTGTGATTTGTATGTATGGGTCAATCATTCATAATCATATCTATATCACTCATTTTGACGAAAATGACTAAAAAATCTTAAGAGAAATGCATAAATAACAATCCCACTACTAAAATTTGTCAATCATAAATACATGTGTACAATTTATAAAAGTCGTGCTCGTTAAGGTCTAGCACTGACACAACAAGAAAAAGGGTGTTTGAATAAAAAATAAAAGGTATTTTCTTTTCTCTCTCTTATATACCCATGCATAATATGCTTCATTGTGTTGTAAAAGAAAATTTTGCAAAGATGTGATCAAAAGAAAAAGAAAAAGCAAAAAGAATAAAAATGATTTTAATATGATTGCAAGCGTATTTCTAAGAGATGTGAGAGTTATATGATATACCTCAAAGGTGATAGTCCTCATCAAACGGTTATAATTGTATGTGAGAGTTTATGATTCTCTTGTATCATTATTTTTGCATGATAAGACATTTATGATTACTTGCAAATGGTTATCATTATTTTTGCATGATAAGACATTTATGATTATTTTTGCATGATAAGACATTGATTAGACATGTTTAGTGTTTTGGAACTTAGATTGATTTGCATCTTGTGGTTGATGTTTTTGAGTGATTATCATGTTTTTCAAGCTTTGATGTATGGTTGGTATTGTTTTTATCTTGTTTGCATTATCTCCATGTCTTTTCTATCTTGAAAATTCATGCTCTTGTGGTTTTTGATACCTGCTTGATGGAAGTCTCGATACCTCTTGATACCTCTCGACACCTTTCGATACCTCTCAATACTAATCACTTCTATGAAACCTTTTCTAGGTTTTTCTCGATACCTCTCGATACTACCCCGATAGAGCCAATTTTCTATATCTTCTATTTGCTTGATACCTCCTTGATACATCGAAGATTTTTCCCATTGACACCTCCTTGATACCTCTCAATACATTGAGTTTTAATTCGAGATACTTCTCGATACCTTCTTGATCTATCAAGCACACTAATTCTATATAAGGACGAGGGTCAACCCGGTTTCATTTCTCACTCATATACCTCGATAGCTCTTCGATCTCTCTTGATCCCACGCACCTTTTCTCACCAAAATTCTCCAATGCTTAGAGCTTTCTCTAGAGATGATCTAGCCTCTCGTTTTTGTGAGCATCCTATGTCTTAGGGACACAAGCTTAGTTTTGATACCCATGATTTTTCTAAAGATTCACAGATCTTTAATATGGTGATGACTTTTCTTCTTAATCATAGAATCTTATCTGCTTTGATTGGAAAACAATTCCACGTCCTCTATAATAGAATTTAGATGAATATCTGGCTGTACACTAGTTAGAGGCTATTAATTTGTTCTTCACGTTTGTTGTGTGTTCTTTGAGTTTCCTTAGTATTAGAAGATTTTTGGGTGGAAGTTATTTGGGGATTTAGGGCTTAAATCCAATATAGGTCCAATGATTAAAGTTCTCGATGTTTATGAAGGCTTTTGGAGCTTGATTCTAATAAAAGTTTGAAACTTAGAATCAATTTGAATGAATAGTCTTCTAATGTTCTTTATATTCGATGATTTAATATAAAAATTCTTTGGGACTTTAGAACTTGAAATCTATAGAGATACAAAGTTAGATTTCTTGAAGTTTTTGAAAATTTTGTCACATTAATAGAGCTTCAATGCCTGAAAAAAATGTTCATGCATGAGCGTAAGGTGCCTCTGTCTGTAGTACTCTTCAAGCAATTCGATTTTCAAAAAATCAATTTCCAAAAACTAGGCCGTTTCTCCCTTAGGCATCCATTTTCCATTCCATTTTATAGTCCAACAATACAATTGATGGCCAAATGTAAAGCTAGGTGGTTCTGGGTGTCATCCCAAGAATATACTCAATCTAGACTTGTTTCATTTCACCATTTTTTTCATGTTTTGTGTCTTTTGACCAATAATTTGGTTTAGGCCTTGTTGGACCAAAGACATGTAAAAATTGGTCATCAACGGTCACTACTATCAAACATAGGTAATGTGCATAGCCCTTGACCTTAGGAAGAGATAATGCTGATAAAGCTCCAGCACACCATAATATAACCCTTATGTTGCTCTTTCCTTTTTGTGCTTGTTCTACCAAGATGTCCACTATTATATTACCCTTGATATTCTTAGCACTTGCAACTTTATAGCAACATCACTATTTAATAACAACCACAAAGCTATATATATATATATATATATATATAATGTAGTAATACAACGTCACTAATTTCATCAATGTAAATTAGTTGAGCCTTGATCCTGTCCCTTTTGTTAGTTCATATGCATTAGTATTTTTTTTTTTTTAAATATTATAAATTAATAAAATTATGATTAAAGAAGGAAAAAAAAATCATTTGATGTATTAATTAATAATTACTAGGGATTTGCAAAGCTAGTGAATCATTAAAAGATAATGATATAAGTTTTTGTTTGTTTTTTTAGGGATGTTTTTGGGTTTTTAATATTTACTAGGGGTATTTTAGACATTACACAATGAAATATCTTTGGATCTTGACATTTTCTTTTTCCTCTGCTTGCAAAGTTTGGGCTTTAAAAAACAATTTTTGGGTCTTAAATTAAAAGACTTTTGGGCTTAGGCCTATGAGGAAGCCCCATTCCTTTTTTTTTTTGGGCTATTTTTGGGTTTGGGCTCCCAATATTTTCTACAATTTTTGTTCACTTAAGGGGAGTAAGTATGAAATTATGAATTAAACTTATTGGATAAAATTACAATGCAATTTTTTAGATGGAGTACATTAAATTCCAATTTAAATCCAAGACATAGTTGTATAACTTGAATTAGTGTTTCATTGGTAAATGAATAACTTCAGATTATGTGATTTGAAGCTGAAAGCTCGATAGTGTAGACTGTAAAACACTATACCTAAATTAGACCCCCAATTTTAAACTTACAACTAAAATGCTTTTACTCTACTTATCTAAGTGCAGAGTAAGAGTAAATGAAACGCAATAAACCAAAACTACAATCTATTGCATAATCAAATACAATAAACAATAAATGCAAAGCACAAAGAGTAAAAGAAGAGATATGCAAACCCAAAATAACACTGAAATGTGTCATTGAAGAGGAAACCAAAGAACTTGGTAAAAAACCTCTTCGCGGCCCTCCAAGCCGAAATGATCCACTAGTTAATAAAGTTGGAGTACAAGAATATCAAAAAGACCTCCAACTCTAATCTACCCAATATACTTGAACCCTTCGAGTTTCAGCTCCTAGTGGACTTCATCGAACCATGTCTTCACTAGTTATTTGGATCCCGCAATTAGCTCTACATTGCATCTGTCAATCAATGGTTTCTTCCAATGATTCCTAAATGCATTAAAACAACTCAGAACACTCAGATTGGGTGAGGTATGTGTTTGGGCTAAGAACATCTCAAGGATTTGTAATTTGAGAGGTAGGAGTAGAGGAAAACTAAGAGAAATTATGTAGATGGTTGAGGGTTTACAATATCTAACTCTCAAGTGTATTTCTAAGATTTTTTCTCTAAAAGTCTCCTTACAATTGCATGGGTAATGTAGGCTTATATAATGTGGGTAAAGAAGTGAGGAAAGCACACTTTAAAAACAACCAAGCAAAGAGTTTCACGGGTCATTCACGAGTTGGTCCAATCATGAAATGACTAGTGAAGTTCCTCCTGGAACTTGACTATCCAGCTTTCAGTATGTGCTTCTCATGTGACCTTTTGTAGGTTATCCATTCATAGCAAGTCACAAACTTCACTATTCTTTACAAATCTTCACCAAACTCTCACACTTAAACCTTACATTAAATCCCACAAACATACAGGGAAATGATTAACTAAAATACAATCAAATTTGACACAAAATTAAAGCCAATAAAACATAGTTGAAAATCACAACTTTACAATATCCTCCTTTGGCTATTCCGTGACAAAACCCTTAAATAGACTCTAGACTTAAAACGTGAGTTTGGGAACAGAGTTAAAACCCACTCACACCTAAATCTAAAACCTATGAAGAACTTGTACCAGATATACCTGTAACCTAAAACACTTACACAAGACAAATAACTTCATTAAGTTTGAGACAAGTAGAAATGAAGGCATGTATATAGAACAATAAAATGCGATCAAGTAAAAAAACCAATTGAAATATAAACATATAGCAAAACTTGATCAAACATGAATAGTCAATAAGAAATGACTACAATGAACATTTATCAAGTAAATGGACATCCAGACACGCAAGCAATTAAGTGCAATGCAAAAACTAATTGTATGTCCAACAAGGTATATGATGCAATAAAGAAAAGTAAAGCAAGAGACAATAGATTACTAAATGCATCNTTTTTTTTTTTTTTTTTTGTTTATCGCTTTTAAAAAACAAAAATAAATAATACAAAAATTGAAAAATACAAAAACAGTTGTGTTTTTGTATACTGGTACATGTGTACCTTGAATGGCCAATAAAACAAAATTTCATAATTTTGTATTTCTAGTAACTTAGATGAGCATCTTCGTACACAACTAAGCATAGTGAGCTTTGTGGCTCATTTTGTGATTTGTATGTATGGGTCAATCATTCATACTCATATCTATATCACTCATTTTGACGAAAATGACTAAAAAATCTTAAGAGAAATGCATAAATAACAATCCCACTACTAAAATTTGTCAATCATAAATACATGTGTACAATTTATAAAAGTCGTGCTCGTTAAGGTCTAGCACTGACACAACAAGAAAAAGGGTGTTTGAATAAAAAATAAAAGGTATTTTCTTTTCTCTCTCTTATATACCCATGCATAATATGCTTCATTGTGTTGTAAAAGAAAATTTTGCAAAGATGTGATCAAAAGAAAAAGAAAAAGCAAAAAGAATAAAAATGATTTTAATATGATTGCAAGCGTATTTCTAAGAGATGTGAGAGTTATATGATATACCTCAAAGGTGATAGTCCTCATCAAACGGTTATAATTGTATGTGAGAGTTTATGATTCTCTTGTATCATTATTTTTGCATGATAAGACATTTATGATTACTTGCAAATGGTTATCATTATTTTTGCATGATAAGACATTTATGATTATTTTTGCATGATAAGACATTGATTAGACATGTTTAGTGTTTTGGAACTTAGATTGATTTGCATCTTGTGGTTGATGTTTTTGAGTGATTATCATGTTTTTCAAGCTTTGATGTATGGTTGGTATTGTTTTTATCTTGTTTGCATTATCTCCATGTCTTTTCTATCTTGAAAATTCATGCTCTTGTGGTTTTTGATACCTGCTTGATGGAAGTCTCGATACCTCTTGATACCTCTCGACACCTTTCGATACCTCTCAATACTAATCACTTCTATGAAACCTTTTCTAGGTTTTTCTCGATACCTCTCGATACTACCCCGATAGAGCCAATTTTCTATATCTTCTATTTGCTTGATACCTCCTTGATACATCGAAGATTTTTCCCATTGACACCTCCTTGATACCTCTCAATACATTGAGTTTTAATTCGAGATACTTCTCGATACCTTCTTGATCTATCAAGCACACTAATTCTATATAAGGACGAGGGTCAACCCGGTTTCATTTCTCACTCATATACCTCGATAGCTCTTCGATCTCTCTTGATCCCACGCACCTTTTCTCACCAAAATTCTCCAATGCTTAGAGCTTTCTCTAGAGATGATCTAGCCTCTCGTTTTTGTGAGCATCCTATGTCTTAGGGACACAAGCTTAGTTTTGATACCCATGATTTTTCTAAAGATTCACAGATCTTTAATATGGTGATGACTTTTCTTCTTAATCATAGAATCTTATCTGCTTTGATTGGAAAACAATTCCACGTCCTCTATAATAGAATTTAGATGAATATCTGGCTGTACACTAGTTAGAGGCTATTAATTTGTTCTTCACGTTTGTTGTGTGTTCTTTGAGTTTCCTTAGTATTAGAAGATTTTTGGGTGGAAGTTATTTGGGGATTTAGGGCTTAAATCCAATATAGGTCCAATGATTAAAGTTCTCGATGTTTATGAAGGCTTTTGGAGCTTGATTCTAATAAAAGTTTGAAACTTAGAATCAATTTGAATGAATAGTCTTCTAATGTTCTTTATATTCGATGATTTAATATAAAAATTCTTTGGGACTTTAGAACTTGAAATCTATAGAGATACAAAGTTAGATTTCTTGAAGTTTTTGAAAATTTTGTCACATTAATAGAGCTTCAATGCCTGAAAAAAATGTTCATGCATGAGCGTAAGGTGCCTCTGTCTGTAGTACTCTTCAAGCAATTCGATTTTCAAAAAATCAATTTCCAAAAACTAGGCCGTTTCTCCCTTAGGCATCCATTTTCCATTCCATTTTATAGTCCAACAATACAATTGATGGCCAAATGTAAAGCTAGGTGGTTCTGGGTGTCATCCCAAGAATATACTCAATCTAGACTTGTTTCATTTCACCATTTTTTTCATGTTTTGTGTCTTTTGACCAATAATTTGGTTTAGGCCTTGTTGGACCAAAGACATGTAAAAATTGGTCATCAACGGTCACTACTATCAAACATAGGTAATGTGCATAGCCCTTGACCTTAGGAAGAGATAATGCTGATAAAGCTCCAGCACACCATAATATAACCCTTATGTTGCTCTTTCCTTTTTGTGCTTGTTCTACCAAGATGTCCACTATTATATTACCCTTGATATTCTTAGCACTTGCAACTTTATAGCAACATCACTATTTAATAACAACCACAAAGCTATATATATATATATATATATATATAATGTAGTAATACAACGTCACTAATTTCATCAATGTAAATTAGTTGAGCCTTGATCCTGTCCCTTTTGTTAGTTCATATGCATTAGTATTTTTTTTTTTTTAAATATTATAAATTAATAAAATTATGATTAAAGAAGGAAAAAAAAATCATTTGATGTATTAATTAATAATTACTAGGGATTTGCAAAGCTAGTGAATCATTAAAAGATAATGATATAAGTTTTTGTTTGTTTTTTTAGGGATGTTTTTGGGTTTTTAATATTTACTAGGGGTATTTTAGACATTACACAATGAAATATCTTTGGATCTTGACATTTTCTTTTTCCTCTGCTTGCAAAGTTTGGGCTTTAAAAAACAATTTTTGGGTCTTAAATTAAAAGACTTTTGGGCTTAGGCCTATGAGGAAGCCCCATTCCTTTTTTTTTTTGGGCTATTTTTGGGTTTGGGCTCCCAATATTTTCTACAATTTTTGTTCACTTAAGGGGAGTAAGTATGAAATTATGAATTAAACTTATTGGATAAAATTACAATGCAATTTTTTAGATGGAGTACATTAAATTCCAATTTAAATCCAAGACATAGTTGTATAACTTGAATTAGTGTTTCATTGGTAAATGAATAACTTCAGATTATGTGATTTGAAGCTGAAAGCTCGATAGTGTAGACTGTAAAACACTATACCTAAATTAGACCCCCAATTTTAAACTTACAACTAAAATGCTTTTACTCTACTTATCTAAGTGCAGAGTAAGAGTAAATGAAACGCAATAAACCAAAACTACAATCTATTGCATAATCAAATACAATAAACAATAAATGCAAAGCACAAAGAGTAAAAGAAGAGATATGCAAACCCAAAATAACACTGAAATGTGTCATTGAAGAGGAAACCAAAGAACTTGGTAAAAAACCTCTTCGCGGCCCTCCAAGCCGAAATGATCCACTAGTTAATAAAGTTGGAGTACAAGAATATCAAAAAGACCTCCAACTCTAATCTACCCAATATACTTGAACCCTTCGAGTTTCAGCTCCTAGTGGACTTCATCGAACCATGTCTTCACTAGTTATTTGGATCCCGCAATTAGCTCTACATTGCATCTGTCAATCAATGGTTTCTTCCAATGATTCCTAAATGCATTAAAACAACTCAGAACACTCAGATTGGGTGAGGTATGTGTTTGGGCTAAGAACATCTCAAGGATTTGTAATTTGAGAGGTAGGAGTAGAGGAAAACTAAGAGAAATTATGTAGATGGTTGAGGGTTTACAATATCTAACTCTCAAGTGTATTTCTAAGATTTTTTCTCTAAAAGTCTCCTTACAATTGCATGGGTAATGTAGGCTTATATAATGTGGGTAAAGAAGTGAGGAAAGCACACTTTAAAAACAACCAAGCAAAGAGTTTCACGGGTCATTCACGAGTTGGTCCAATCATGAAATGACTAGTGAAGTTCCTCCTGGAACTTGACTATCCAGCTTTCAGTATGTGCTTCTCATGTGACCTTTTGTAGGTTATCCATTCATAGCAAGTCACAAACTTCACTATTCTTTACAAATCTTCACCAAACTCTCACACTTAAACCTTACATTAAATCCCACAAACATACAGGGAAATGATTAACTAAAATACAATCAAATTTGACACAAATAAAGCCAAAAAACATAGTTGAAAATCACAACTTCACAAAAGCAAACTGAGGAACAATTGGTGAAGACAATTCTTGTTGAAATTGTTTGGAGAACAGATGCATACATTCTAAGGAAAAAATAGTTGTTTAGCCTTAATTTTTGAACTATGTAGTCAAACAGCCTCATTTTCAAATTATGTAACAAAATACCCATTTTTTGAAACTTGACATTATTGTTTTATACATAGTTTGCCACTTAATTGTTTTTTTGAAATTTTGTGCAAAACTTGACATTAGGAATGTCGAATTCTACTTAAAAATATGCATAGAATTTGACATTGCTAATGTCAAGTTCCAGTCAGAACTCGACATAAACAATATGGAGTTTCAAAACAACAATATTTTGCTACATAGTTTGAAAAATGAGTTGTTTGACTACATAGTAAAAAAAATTAAGGCTAAACAGCCATTTTCCCTACATTCCTAAAAAGTTTTCTACCAATGATAGAGCTCTCTGTGATGTGGCTTGGTATTCATATGAATCATATGATTCTATAGATAGCCTTAGTCTATGTGATGAAGTTGTAATAGGTGCTTGAATGTGTGTAGGTGTTGGTTCTGTGTTTAGAGCTGTATAGTGCAGGTTGCTACTTGTTTTTTTCTTTTTTGGTGCCCATTGATCCAAGCAAAAGGAAAATCAAGGATACATGATTCCTCCAAAAGTCCAAAGTTGGAAGATCAAGGATTTTTTCAAAACCGAAGCAATCATAAATATTTCCAAGCCATGTAGGGTAAGACAATTCTCATTCTTATTCTTTCTTTTTATTTATTTATTTATTTTTTAAATCCGGATTTTGGACATTGGAATATCTGGCCATAGTATTCTTTTGGTGGTTTGTTGGTGGGAATAACTTGCCTTGGACGAATTTTGCATCGAATATATGGATTGGTCTCCGTGGTTGAATGGCTGTCCTTGCCCTATCCCTTTCCACTTGCACTTAACTTGTTTGACAAAATGTCTCAACAAAGTAAACAATTTTATGATTCAATGGTAAATGAGCCATTCATAAAGAATTTGGAGTCAGTTCAATAAAAAGCTTATTTATGTTTGTTTGTTTATAAATAAGTTAAGTTTGAACCTTAGTTTAAGGTTTATTTGATAAACAAGCCGAGCTCAAGTAAAAATATTTGTTCATGAACAAGCTCGTGGCTATAAGGCTCGATACAAAACAAGTTGAGCATAGACTCATTTATAAGATTGATATGTATTTTTTTAATATAAACTCATTACACATATCTTAATAATAACATGACCAATATGGGAATACTACCCATTACCTTAATTTTTCCCTTCACTCTAAACTAACCAAACACGACTTTGGACTTTAGTTACATTTTTTTCCTCAAAATTTGAGTGGGTCATGTATGGTCTTTCCTCATCAACCATCTAATGCAAAGTTATGAAACATGTTAGTCATTTTCCAATCATAATAGTTACAAAACAAGTCTTATTCTACTTCTTCACCATATAACATGAATGAAAAAATTGTATTTCGAACAATTGTTGAATAAGTTATAGACAATATAATGAAGGACGGATGGATGGAAATGAGTATGCTAGTTATGTAAAGTTGTAATTTGAACAATGGCTAATCGTAGGTGGGACTTAGAGGCATGATAAAATGAGTATGTTATTTATTTATTTATTTAACTTGATTTTTGGAGATTTAGGCATTTCATAATATAATTTTGTTAGATCTCAAGCTTAAAAACTTGACTTAAGCTCGAGTTTGAGTTTTATATTAAGCTCAACCTTGGATTGACTAATTAATCAAGTCAGTCAAGCCAAACTCAAGCTTTTTAGCTTTCTCACAAACTCAAGCTCAAATATTATTTTAAGCTTGTCACGAGTTTGAGCCAAGTTTGAGATTTTGACTTTTACTAACAAGCCAAGCTCAAATATATACTACTCAGCAAAGCTTGGTTAGTTTACAGACCTAATTCTTTTTGACTTTGGACATAAATATAATATGAAGCTTGTATCTTTCCATGAGAAAAACTTGGGTTTAAAGTCAAGATTCGCTCTTGATCATGCTAAACTTTCGGATCTTTGGATGCCAAAAAATTATCTATTGCCAATCATCTTTGGTTTCATGACTTAATCTTCGGAAACTTAACACATCTCTAGGAACTTTTGATTATGTGTCCTCAAGATTAATCATGTGTGACCCTTCGATGCTCGAACTTATTACAATGTGACATATGTGAAATATCATGTTTGGCAATCCTTTTTTATGCTTTGAAATGATTCAATTATAATTTTAGAATGTATATGATATTTGAGATCAATTTTTTATGCTTTGGTGTAGCACAATATTTGCTTACCTTCCTTTTTCATGATACAAGCACGCGGGAATTGTAATGGCCTGAGAAAAGCTCTAGCCATATTTGTGCTTATACCTCAAAATGACTAATTAAGTTATAATTGGAACCTCTTGTAATTAGCTATAAGCCTAATTAGGATCTACTTAGTCAACACAAATGTACACACTCCTACGCAACACACATTAAAATAGTCCATCTAATAAAATCTACACAATTTGTCATATTACAATCTTCTTGCACTTAAATTTTTGATGTCCTAGTTAGGATCCTCATTTTGTGGCAATGCCCCAAGCCACATGGCGTTGTCACGTTTGCTCTAATGTTATTTGTAATGACTCAAGGAAAACAATAGACACATCTACACTTATACTCTAGAAAGACTAGTTAAGTTATAACTAGGGCTCCTTATAATCACTTATAAATCCAAAATCTACCTAATATACACTTGATCTACACACCCCCACACAACTCACACTTAAATAATTCAATCCAATCAAATCCACATAGTTCGGGGTATCATAAAAACATGTAAGAATCAAGGATCATTATCAAACTTTTCCACATGGTGGGATTGTATTGATCTCGCTGTTAGGTCTGAAAATCCAAGCTACTTTTTTTTGGCTACTTCCTTGATTCAATTACACAAGATATGAAGCATCCATCTGTTCATAAGGACTTGCTCATTGTGAGTGTCCTCTAGGGAGAATTTTAGGATACCGCCAGCAATTTTAATTTTTGCGATGTGAGAGACAGATTTTACAGTGATATCTAGTATCAAAATTTGAAGGCAGCGATTGGAGACGGATAATGAGATTGCATTATCGTAAACTCTTAATGAAATCAATATATATCCCTAGGTGGAATAGGGATGTAAACTCTTAGAAATATAAGATATGTTAAAGCTCTAATGAAGTAATACCTTCTAATGTTTATAATACAAATTTGTAAAATATTATTATTTAGAGCATAATTTAGTAAATTAGAAAATTCATTTTATTTGTTAATTTTTGTTACAGGAACAATAAAATCCTACTAAGAAACTATTCTTTTTGTTCTCCAAATAAATATGCATGGCAAATATTCCTAAGATTTTTTTTTTTTTTTGGTAGTTGAAATTGAAGGTGTGATGGCTGTCGTTTTAAAATTTTAAGAAAAACTCTAAAATAAATATCTTGAATTATAAAAATTAGAGAAATTTATTCAAATTAATTCTCTTAGACTAATGCTTTTTCCTTCTATATAATTTGTAAGTCTGACTTTGAATTTAATTAATGAATCTCATTATTATATATAAGACGAGAGAATATTACTTTCAAAGTTTTGAATAATACTCAAATAATATGATACTACGGTTTATCCGTCTTATATTAATCAATCATTGATCTGATTTTATGCAGCTACCAACTAGATAACAAAGAAAACCAAAAAGAAAAGGGTGATTGAACATTCACTCATTTCTCAGTTCACCACAAAGGACAGAGATAGAATTTATACAGGAACAAGATCATTCCATCTACATAAGAAACTTGAAAAAAAAAAAAAAAAACCATGAAAGATTCAAGTTAGAGAAGATAAAAGAAAAGGCAAAGTTACTTAAGCTTAAAAGAACTTGGATCCGAAACCAACCTCCTGTGAAGGTGAGAAAAGTGGAGCATTTGGGATCTTCTTATATAAGTAAACATTACCATTATTCAACTGCGCAATATGTCCCGCAAGGCAAAGCATCATTTCCACATAATCATCTCTAAATCTTTTTAAGAACTTGATTGAGAAGGTTGCCTTTGGTGCCACTCTAGTCTTTGCATACTTTGGAACTTCTGATATAGAAAGCTGTATATTTTCCTCACTTTTTAGTCTATGATATCTTCTTCTGCTCCTGCGCCTTCCCATGATTCCACAAAATGGAATAATGTCCGACTCCATGACCATGTTGTCTCTGAGAGAGAGAGATGAGGTGCTACATGGCCAAAGGCATGGAACTGAGTAATTAAAGACAATATGGGTGAGTACTTCAACTATTAAAACTTAAAGAGAGGGCTACCTCATTAAAGGCAAAGAAGGTGAGCGGAGTTATATGGGGGGAGAGGGCTACGAGTGGAGTCATAAGGCGGAAAGCAAAGATAGGTGAGAGGTTTAAAGAGTCTTTGTGCCACAACAGCACAACTTTCGTCACAATTTCAATTCACGTGATGGACTCTGACAAGGGATAGAGAATAAAAGCAGTCAT
The DNA here is from genome assembly GCF_002906115.3 of Quercus suber. NCBI lineage: Eukaryota > Viridiplantae > Streptophyta > Magnoliopsida > Fagales > Fagaceae > Quercus > Quercus suber. Next base: position 1,946,369 of record NW_027069513.1, on the reverse strand, counting down.
GCGTGAAGGTTACTGTTAATCACTCCTAATAGACCCTTTTAATAAGTTGAAGTTGTGGTTAAAGTTATAATTGTAATAATTAAAATTAAAGAGTAATGTAAAAGATATTATAAATTTTATTAGATAATATTTACAAACTTTTAAGTCACTAATCTCAAAAACGTAATTTTAATATTTATTTATTATATTTTTTATATTCGTCAATCTCATTTATTATTAATGATTAAAATTTGTAATATTTTTTTACTTTAGAGTTTGGTTAATTAATGCTTTTAAAGCATTTGTTAATAAATTATTTAAAAAAAATTTAACGCAATTTTTGTAAAAAAAAATATATATATATATATATTAAATTCATTTGCTTTTTTTTCTATAAAAATTTTTAAAAATAATTGTTAAACCGATACCTTATATAGTCGTTAACACTTTTTTTTTTTTTCGTTTTTTACTTTTTTGTAAAATTGAATAAAGAGAAGGGAGCAGACATGCAACTAACCAAAAAAAAAAAAAAAAAGGACTACTTTACGCTAGTGGATCACTAGGTAAGATAGGTAACAGGAAAATTAAATCAAAGGTCGTTGAATCGCGTTAAATGGGAGGAACTTAATTAAGTCACCTGCATGAAGTCATTGCATTATGGACTTTTTGCCATCAATTGAGTACAGCCTGTGATGTTTCTGCAAGGGGGGTTGGAATTAGGTTGCAGTAGGTAATTACTCTCATCTTTCTTTCAAAATACAACAAAAATCTTACCTTTGCCACAGTTCCTCGTGGATTGGAGTTGTTGTCATCTTGCTGGATTAATTAATTATATTAAGTCTCCCTCTCCAAACAAGTTTTTCAGCTGAACACGTGTATATGTCGTACACGTAACCGAGACAACAAAGGGTAGCCCAATTATCATAGTTTCTTGTTTTTCATTCAATGGAAAGTGTAATATAAATGTCGTGCTGTTTTGACTATGTCAGGAAAAGTAGCCATTACTCATCTGAAAAGAAAGTCATATATATTGTGTCCTTGAGCAAATGAGGTTCAGTGCCTTGCATGTGCAAGAAATGAAACGATTAACTCTGCCTCTTGACAAATATATATTTTTTATCAGTCTATTTTGTCTGTTGTGTAAAAAGTGCATTTATATATCCCTTGACAAGGAAGACACTTCTAAAAAGCTATACAATATTGGTGATGTTTGGCACATAGGCTTGGAAAAGATACACCAACATCATTATGATCATAAATTCTAGATTATTGTTAAATTATGAGACTTCGGGTTAAGCCCTATTGGTGTATCAAAAACGCAGTATTTGGGCACAAACCCACTCTTTAGATATGTCTGTATACTTCCTTATACTGATATACTATACTATTCTATGCTTTTATACTTGCATTATACTACGTACTAGTACTGCTAAGTTATTTTGCCTCTATATGTATATATATATATATATGTGTGTGTGTGTATATTACTATTCATTCTGATGTACACTCCATATATCATCATTTTCAATTTCTATATGGTATCAGACCAAGGTTATGAGACTCTCTCTTTCGATCCCTTTGCAACGTTCCCCCTTTGGCAATGTCTCGCTCACAACATCCTCACGTAGTAGCTTGTGCATTAATCCTCTCAAATCTCAACCTCTTGAGTTTCCTCTTTGAGTTCCTAGCCTGAGCATGTCACTCGAAAGTACTCCAACTAATATGGAGCTTTCTGGACCCTCACACGCCACTTGAAGTTTTGTCCCTCAATCCATGTGCCTCACACATCGCCCACATTGAGTCATGCGCTCCGTCCCTCCTAGCATATGCGAGACATGCTCCAAATCAAGGGAGTCAATATCATACTGGAGGCTGTACCGGTTTAGGCAACAGTACAATATATTTCTGATACTAGTCAATATTAGTGTACCGTTTCGGATTTATCGCTAATTTTATATATTCTTACATAAATTGAAATTCCTCTAAGTATACACATAGATAAATATATAAAAATATTTACTTTTAAATTTATTTATTTTTTTCATTTGGTTTGGTCAAAATCTATATAATTTGTAAGTTTATACTTATCTTTTTTATTTTTTAAGAAGATATGAATGTAGTTATCTAAAGTCTAACAAAAATGGTAGTAGACTTTATCTAATAAGAGAAAAGGAAAAAAAAAAAAAAAAAAAAAGAGTGAATTACAAATATCATTTTTTGTAATTACAAATATCATTTTTTGTAATTACAAATATCATTTTTTTTTTTTTTGTTTACAGTTGGATGGCAGTACATCCCATCAAAAAAAAAAAAAAAGTTGAATGGCAATACAAAATTTGAGTCTAACGTGTAGCTGTAGTGTTAGTGTGTGCTGTCAGTGAGAGTAGTGTGTTGTCATTCAAGGGCACACTTAACAAAATTGAAAGGAGCTTTTGGCAACCAAATGAAAAAGTAAAATAATTGAAGACTAGGGAGAGCCATTTTGGTCCAAGCTTTGAGCGAAGAAAAAGTCTTTGAGCGAAGAAGAAGAAGAAGATGATGAAGAAAAGGAAGAGATCTGAGGTGATGGATTATCGGCATAATAAAATTTATTATCAGAATTAGCAGAAATAGCGGTAATGTGATTTTCCTTTTAACTGCTTTTTTTTTTTAAGAATTTTTTTTCCTCCCAGTTTTCATTTTCCGGCCAAAAACCGGTATATACCCCGGTACGACCAAAACGGCCCCGATACAACCGGTATGTAAACCGGTACGAAACAGCTGCATTTCTGTACCAGTCTCAGCATCAAAACAGTAAATACCGGCCGTACCGACTGGTACGGTACGGTATCAACTCTATTGGCTCCAATAGGTGTCTGACATACGTCTCAGTTGCCATTGATTAACCTGTTGACTTTGATCATTGACCAACTTTCGCTTGACCATGTATTTCATAGGTTTGTTTCTACATTTGATGTGTCTAAATGACTCGAAATGAGATTTCTCACATTGCTCATACCATTTTGGATTGCAAAAATGACCTTATTTAGTCTCAATCTACGTATAGCTTTCTCAAACGCCACAAACTGTAGCTATGTCACTCAAGAACTTAAGAAACCCTATTAGAAAACCTCTTAGACTAATGAAGCCTTTTGCATTAGCCTCATTGATTGGTACAACAACCTTTAGATCTTCCTCTTCTCAATTAGAGCTCGTCAAAAAATCAAACTCTCGTCGTCCCCATTTAAGAATATTGGTGATAACAATTATTGTCATTATTGCGGGTGAAAATGCATTTAAGAATATAAGTGTTAGCTAGGATCCTGTATGTTCCAATTCCTTAGGGTCTCTCATCATGTCATCTTCTAGGAATACGAGCTCTTCACAAAAATGACAAAATTTCCCATGCCCCTTTCCTCCACCACTCTATCTTGAAGAGATAAACAGCTCACCTCTTTGGCTAAAGGTTTCATCTCAAGAGTATGACATTAAGCGTTCGTTTAGATACAATTGAAAATTAAAAATTAAAAACTGAAAACTGAAAATTAAAATAATATAGTAAAATATTTTTAAATTTGTAAATAGTATCGTGAGACTCATTTTTAATGAAAAATTTGCTGAAAAGTGAGGTTTATGAGTCTCATGAATAGTGCATGGGATTTACTGGTGTGCATTGTTCACACAAAAAAGTCAACAATCACGGTTTCAAAAAAAAAAAAATGCAAATGCAAGATGTGGGAAGCACAAAACTCACTTCCCAAACACTCACTAAATACGAGGAAACTTTTGCCCCTGTTGCACACTGAATGTTCAAAATGTGTGCAAAACACCTTTGAACGTTTAGACCCCCCCCCAAAAAAATTACAAATTACCAATTCAAGCTTATTTTCAAACAATATTTGTGCAGAATATGAAAATAAGCTAAATCAGAATTGATAAAACAATCTAAACCAAATAATATCACAACTACAGCAGAAATTAAATGGCAAAGATTAAGGGAAGAGAGATGCAAACACAAAGACAACATAGTGATGTGTTATCGAAGAGAAAACTGAAATCCTCGGCAAAAAACCTCTTCGCCATCCTCCAAGCTGTCAATAATCCACTAAAAAATGAAGTTGGGATACATGAACAGAAGAAGACCCTCCAATCCTAATCTACTCAGTGTACCTAAGTCCTCCAAGTTTCTTACTCCAACGAGGTTACGCCAAACATTTGTCTTCTTTAGCTTACTGGATCCCGCTATAGCCCATAACATCAACCAATATCAATCGGTCCCTTTCTAATTGCTTCCCAAGCACCAATAACTTCTCATAAATATGGGTATGGTGAGAAAATGATTTGGCTAATGTACCTCTCAAGGATGTAACAATGGAGATGATGAGAGTAGAGAAATTTGGAGAATCAAAGGATGAAGATTGTGAATGAGTCAATCTTGTTTTCCTCTAGGGTTTCTTTCTCAAAATTCTCTCTAGAAGCTCTCTACATTTCGTGGGTATAAGGGATATTTATACTGGTATGTGTTTGGAATGTGAAAGGTCAATTTTTTCCAAACAGAATAGTCTGGTGACTTGGCCTCGCGACTTGACTGAGTCACGAGCCTAAGTCACGAGCTAACGGCCTGGCTAGCTGAAAGTTTTATCCTGTAGTACAACAGCTGGTGTGACTCTTCAGCTCCTCTGCATGCTTCACACGTGTGTCTTTTTTGGTGACTTGTAAGTTACAAGCTAGCTGCGAGATCTAGTCACGAGGCCCTGCTTAATTGCACACTTTTGAGCTTTTCTTTACATTCTCTCATACACTACCCTTATATGATTCCCACCTAAATACAAGATTTCTAAATGATGAATTATAAGCAAATTAGCACGGAATCAAGCTAACAAAATGGTTGATAAAATTCAACCATACACACACCTACACAGTCCACTCACTATAAACCATGGTTGCTTGCTCTAATATTGATGCACCTCCTTTTTGTTGTTTCACCATTGGGTACTTCTTTCTTCTTGATTCCTCCCTTATAACTCAATGTAGATCATTGTTGCTTGCTCTAGTATTGAGACTAAGGCCCTGTTTGGATTTTTTTTTTTTCATCACTCACTCCTTACTCAATTTTCATCACTCATCATTTAAAATACCCCAACTCCCTACACCCCACCCATTTGGCACCATCACTCAACTTGTCATCACTCAAAGTTTTCAACTGTTTTTGGGCCCTATACTTGTAACTTGGTGCAGCTTTTACCTTCTTTTTTTTTTTTTTTTTTTTTTCCTTTAACCCCCAATACCCAAACTCACCGAACCCAATGAAAAAAGAAGAAGAAGAAGAAGAAGAAGAATATGATGATGAAGACCAGACCAGACCAGCATGAAAGGGAAAAGAAAAAAAGAAGAAGAAGAAGATCACCTAGTGTGAAAAAAAAAAAAAACCCTTAATGAAGAAGACTAGACCAGACCCAGCGTGAAAGGGAAAAGAAAAGAAGAAGAAGAAGAAGAAGAAGAAGAAGAAGATCACCTGGTGTGAAAAAAAAAATGGTCAAAAGTTGTAGTTGACTCTGACCATGAAACCCAGTATGTAGTTTTAATTATGAAAATGCCATTGAAAATAGAGTTATGGAAACAGAAAACACCTAAAATGTGTTTTTAGTTTCCATAACTCATCACTTAAAAATCAGAGAATTGAGTGATGGAAACAATAACTTGAAACAAAATCCAAACAAGCCTCTCAGTCATAGGTCCTACCATTTTTGAGTTATGGGTGATGGAAACAGAGTTATGAGTTATGGAAACATGAAATCCAAACACCCCTAAATACCCCACTCTTGTTGACACTACCGCGAAACTCCTTGGTTATGTTAGCTCTAACAAGATTTAAGTCTCTAGCTTACTTCTACTAGTCCTCCTATACACTCCGACAACAAGAGTGCCACCCATACTGCTTGTAATCATATCTTCCAAAAACGCACCAAACAATTGATTGTAACCTTGCTTGACATCATCTTCTCCATAGCTCCCTCCAACTTCACTCAATTCGCTCTCATGAGTAGCTTGCAAATATATTCACCAAGTCCTAAGGCGTTTCCGTGATTTAGGGGCCGTTTGTTATTATTGCCTAAACAAAATTTTTCAATGTTTAAACAATATTAAATGTATTTTTACAAACTTTTTCATCCATACATATTTTCAAAAAATACAAATAATGTTATTAGAAATCTCTTACCAAACAAGCCCATATATAGTATCTAAACTACTCAAAATGATCTCTCATCCCCACCTTGAGTTTAAGGGGGTTGTTAGTGTATTAGAGACCCCAGCCCACTCTTTGATCCCATTGTATAGACGTACTTATACTTATTTGTGTTGCATTGTATTATACCCTTGTACTTATATTGTTCTACTACTAGTAGTAGGTTATCTAACCTCTCTCTATATAGGTCCTCTATGTATCACTATTCATTCCACAATTTCCTTCATATTATGCCTAATTATTACAGCACCATAATTAGCAGAAATCAAAAAAGTTTTAAGCGGACAATTATTTGTTCACCAACCTCATTTTCTATTCTTTGTTTTCAATCACCCTTTAACTCACCATAGAAGGAAACCCATTAAACCAGATTATGGCTAATTAACTAATTATACAATACTCTAAGAGTGAAATAATATCTTACTCTTTATTCTTATCTTACATAATAGTGAATTTCATTTATTAAATTTATGATGAGACTCATTATTTATAAGGAAAGAGGGAGTACACAATATAATCATACTCCCAGATTATTGTATAATTTTTCTGCTATTTCATCTCTCAATAATTTCACAATAACCTATTTTTTTACCAACACATGTATAACTTTATAAATTATAAAATAAATAAATAAAAACCACTCTTTTCCTTTTCCGAAAACCTAGAAGATACCTTTAATTCAATTTATTTTATAATGAAACAACCTATCACAAACTGATTAATTAGAAGCCTCAAATGCCATTTAGTCCAATCAAATGGGTTAGTGTCTACACTTTAGTCTCTCTTTTCTTTTTCTTTTCTTTTTTTCAGCATAGTCCCATTTACTTCTTTTATGGTGAAAAGTCTCATAATTCTAATTGGAACTATTTTAGCACTAATGTAGAGTAGAACACGCTGACAACCTTTATGTTGTTAACTTGTTAGAGCACTTGCAGCAGTGGAGCTAAATAGCTATATAGCTATTTTAGCTCCACCAAAATACCAAAAAAAGCATGCAATAGTGGAGCTATACTTATTTTTTTTTTTGCTCCATTGCTACAGTGCACATCTATAGATAGATGTGCACTGTAGCCTTGAGCTAAACAAAAAAAAAATTTACTCCCGGCTCGATTAAAATAATAAAAATGTTCTCTCTCTCTCTCTCTCTCTCTCTCTCTCTCTCTCTCTCTCTCTCTCTCTCTCAATGCTAAAGCTCTCATCATCTCTCAAAACTCTCTTAGGCAAACTTTCTCAACATCACTCTCTCAAGCTCCCTCATTCACCGCCGTCGGCCCGACTCATCCTCAACGTCGCTGCCATCAAAGCTCGATGTCACCGACCCACTAGCCGTCCTAAGCCACCGATCAACCTCAGATCCATGCCGCCATTCGCCTCAAACCCACGCCACCGATCACCTCAGACCCACTTCTCTTTCGTTTTCTCTCTCTCTCTCTTCGTTTTTAGCTCCGATCGGGTCCCACATTACTCGACTCACCTCAAATTGGAGCATTCTGTTTCGCTTTGCACTCATCATCACTATTTATGATCACTGATTGATGATCGGCACAGGTCTCGTCGGCCGGTACGGAATCGGACAGAGTATTAAGCATGGGTTTCAGTTAGGCTGTGTTGATTTTTCTGGGTTTTTGTTTTGTTCTTCTTCACTAGTTTTGATGGGCAAGGTAGGGTTATGGTTGTGCAGTGATTTTTATGGGTTTGATGGTGGTTGTGGTGGTGTGTTGGTGGTTGAATAAAATATTATTTTATTATAGTGTTTATATTATTTTATTGTGTTAAAAGGTAAAATAGCTCCACTGTTATAGGGTGTGAGAAGGTAAAATAGATAAAGTGATTTTTTGTGTAGCTAAAAAACTAAAAATTTAGATCTACTACGGTGGATGTTCTTACATTTTCAAGCAAGTTTTGCAGATGGGGTGGTCGGATCTAATTCTATCACTTTTTAATTTTTGGAGAACCTAATTCTATCACTTAAATGCTTATTAATCAAATGACAAGACAGCTTTTAAGCTAGAATTAAGTATAGGTCATTTTCATCAACAGAAAAATAAGAAGTATAGGTCATAAAATGCAGCAGATAAATCGACTAAAAAAAAGCAAAGTAGAAAGTGAGTTCTAGAGGTAGGTGGCATCCACAACGGTTTCAACATTGTGGGATCCAAAAGCTGGGCTGGCTACTTGTTAATATCGCCCCAAAAGCAATGGACCAGCCTACATTTTGGAGGAAATCTTTGCCTTGTCGCCTAAAAATGGTTGGGTAAGACCTTTTAGCAGCCTAAAAAGTTACACGTTTGACAAGGGAATTGTAATTTAAAAGTGGAATTGATTTAATGTTATTTGATATATTTTTTGGTTTGTGTTTAGTTATGTATTTTGTTAGAAAAAATTATTTAAATACTTCGAAAATAATGTTTTCTCCTGACGAAACACACCATAAATTTAATTAAAAAAATCTACTATTATATGTGGAAAACAAAATCTACTGTTATATGTGGAAAGAACATTTCTCCCAAAATATTGAATTATTACTTTTTTCTTAAGAACAATGAAATCTATGGGCAGTAGGGACGGTCCAGGGTGACCATAACTGGGCCAGGGTGACCATCACCCTCCTAAATTTTGGGAGGAAAAAAAGTATATGTATTATGAATGTAGACTGATTTTAGAAATATGGCCCAATAAAAATTCAAGAACATCTGTAGGAAGTGATCACATACTAAGTCCTATATATAGTTTAAAGTTAGAATATATAAGTGACAAGTTGGATTTTCTATGTAAATAGACATGTCTAATTGTTTCATATTTAAATATATAAAAAAAAAGTCTAAAATCAGTATCTGCTTGTCCCAGCTTCCATTGAATCTAGTGATGGACTTGTACTTTCTGGACTGGGTTCTCCATTTTCTTTATTTTTGTCGTGTCTTATAAATGAAGTGTGTACTTCATGTAGCTCCGTACCAAGAGAGCGAGCCCTTCTTAAAGAGGTTCGAGGACCATTATTGCCCTCTGCCAACTTTTGAAAATATGCATGAGGTGCCCAACCTGGATGTCCAGAAGAGAAGAGACTAAAGATTAAACATGACAATAAAGAATAAGAAGATTGATGCTAAACAAAATTCCAAGCATTTCACTTATGAAAGCCCCTTCTAGCAAAGTGTTTGAACAGTTAATACAAGTACAACCATAAATTTTAAGTGTACAAATAAGATAAAAATTTTCACAATCAGCTGCAATATTTGCTGATTTCATATCCCGAGCATATACTCTTATTTTCTGTTTAGACCACCATACATGAATGAAACAACAGTATCATTTAAAGCCACAAAATATGAATCTAAATCTTATCCCCAATGGCACCAAGGGAACATCGCTTTCTGTATTTCCTACTCCAAACCACAGCTGTAGTAACCTTTCAAAAAAAATAAAATAAAAAATAAGGCACACATGCAGATCAAATTTAGAGGATTATATGAATCTATTGTGTTCTATGAACCTTACCAAGGAGCAATTAATGACCATTACTAGATCAATTACTTATGATTGCTCAAAAGTCCCTCTCCTAATCTTAATAACTCGTCCCAAGTACAAGAGATTCACTGAACAATGGTTGGTATCGAGTGATTTCAACATTACAATTTTGAAAGACATTTGGTTTGCAGAAAAAATACTATTGAGATAGATCATGCAACAATAGGTATTAGTGTAAAATTGACCAAATTTCAACTTATTTAAAAAATTAACACCAACCTCACGTAGTCAAAAATTATTAGCATTAAGAAATTACAAGTAAATGGGACATACCGTTCACAGAATGAGGAAAAGGAAAGAACTGCAGGTAACAACATGAGGCTACTGTTAATCCTGCATTGAAAAAATTAAAAGGGAATTGGATCAATGAGATAATCATTTATGTTAATTGATATAGGATCCAATTTACCAGGATAAAGTAGGATCAAAAAAGAAATTAATCACACTAATTTATTTTAGTACAAACCTATAAGACCTCCAGCGAAGACATCTGTCCAATGATGCCAGTAGTCATCAACACGAGAAACTCCCACAAAAGCAGCAACAAGCAATGGAAGAAATGGAACACAAAGTTTTCCAACATGGCCCCTGCGATCAAACACTCTAATTTTCCCTGATAAATACCATGAAAGGAAACCAAGACCTGCAAAAGACCCTGCACATTGATGACCATAATCAAAGTGAGCTCAAGTGTATTTGCACCACCATCTATTGATCTAAGTGTGAATGACCAAATCTTATGCTACCATATAACACCTCTAATTACTGAGCAAAGGAAAGGAGAAATGAATATGAGACCCTGATCCCAAACAAGAATGGAAGTCAGGAATTTTCCTTAAGTATTTTACAGGATCATTTTGAAAACATTCCGCAGCTATTGAATATCCCAAGGCATCTTTGTGGTTCAATGAATTAAGCATTCTTATCAATTCTTATCATTACTGGACCAAACCAGCTGCTCTAGTCAACCCACTACACCACTCACCAAGTTTGTATGTTTGTCTTCCTTATATGAAAACATTATAGCTTCTTCATGCTTGGCAGATTCAAACTCAAGAAACCTACAAAATTAAATCACCTTTACCAACCCTTTTGATGGTAATTTTAAATTAATTTCTTGCCACATTTTTAAGTAACAATTTTTAGTCTTCTTCATAATAACTAGAAGAGTAGAGTTACTAATAGGCATTCTGAACACTTAACCCAATTGTTTGAGCTGCTAAGGCAATAATGATGAACAGGAAAAGTTTTTTATTTTTTATTTTTTTTATTTTTTTTTATTTTTTTTTTTAATTTGAAATTGATCTATTTAATGGTTCAGACTAAATATACAAATTTAGAGGTGAATTCAGTGTCCTCCCTTACCCCCACAATCCTCACTTGTGACTTTCACTGAAATTCAATCCAATGAAAGGCAAACCCCATAGAATTAAGCCTAAGCCGACTCATCATTTAATACTAATACTATGTACATTTTTAGATCTAGAAAATAAAAATCTTAACTGTGATATGGACTCGTTTCAAATGACAAAGTTCAATTTAATAAAAATTCCCACTAGTCTTTGCAAGGTATAAATATGTTGAAAATAATGCTAAGACTATGCATGAACACAAATTAAAACGATGTCAGAGATGAAGATGAGGAATAAATGAATTAGATATGTATGTATCATGTCATGGTTAATACATCATCCAATGGTGGTTGTTATATTGCAAAAACAAGTAACCTGTAAATAGCTTTTCTACGTACATGAAGTGTGTCCACTAGGAAAGCTTTTGTATCCTTCCTTTATAATTCTCTTATCTCCATTACAAACGACATCCAATGTTACAGGATGGAAGACCTGACATGCCAGAGCATGAGGATAATAACATATTGGCTTAATACACAATTAAGAGGACTATCTATCCCATCAAAGAATTGAAGGAAAAAAGAGAAAAGAAGGTTGAGGTGGTATGAAATTAAGGACACACCTGGTTTCCATCAGGGAAACACCGCCAAAAGAAGTTTGGCCGTGGTCGACCAACACCATCTTTGATTGAATCCGTAATAACTCCAGTTATTAGAAGAGAAAATAGAGTGCCTGATCTTGCATTGTAAGCAATATACAATGAGTTACAAGCTGTGAAAGCAGGTTTATCAAGAGCCTAGAAAAGGAAAGGAGATTTACCCAATATGGCATGGTGCAAATCATAGACATCTCTTCTTCGAAAGTAATATATAGTAAATATAGCCAATGGCAAAAGTACAGCATAGATCTGTCACAGGAAACAGAAAGTGTAAGGGCATTTCCTTATGGAAGGTAATATAATTTGAAAGCACAAGTAACATAGGTATACAAAATTACAAATGCAAAATCTAAGAATTTGGATACTGAACTGGAACAGCCCAAAAAGGGATAGTATCCTCTTTAAATGGGTATCTCAGGTCTGCCATCATTCCTTTCCCAACAAATCTGTGAAAAGGCTCTACAACATTCAGACCGATATCTATTACCCCAAGAACCATAAGAATTATCCAGTCATGCATATGTCCGCTTGCCACTTGGAATCCATGGGATTTTACAGTGTGGCTTCCTAACATAATCTCAGGCATTTTCCCAAAGTAAGCTGCAAAAGAAAAAAAGTTGGATCATTCAGATGATGTATCTATTATAATTAGTGACAAGTACTACTAACCATTCAGAAAAAATTATAGGAGCAAGTGAAACACCAATTGAAAATGTCACAAACTTAACACCTTATAAATAAAGCAGGAAAACAACATAACATATGCATTGTAATTATATTAGCCACATGAAACACCAAGCCTTGTGGTTCAATGGCACTAATCTCTTGTCTGGGGGAAACATGGGTTCAAAGTTCCTCCCTCACCCACTAGTTGTAAGGAAAAAAAATTACATGTCACCTGTGCATCCCAAATACAAAAAATAACTAGCTAGGGTACTGTCAACTTGGAAAATCTGATTAATTAGGGATTAAGAAATGTAATATAATCCAGCATTGAAATTGGAATTAACAAATAATGCGGCATTTTTTTTTCTAGTTTGTTCTTGTTTCTTCGTCCTCTTAATAGGAGCTTAGATATTTTTTCAACAAGAATGAAATCCTTAAGTATATGAATATATATATATATATATGCTAATATTATTCTATAATTTCATAGCTTCCCATTCATGATGAACAAAATATAAGAAAAGGACTCTATCGTCCTCTCACTTTCTTGTTGAGAACCTTTAAACTCCACAAAGCCATCCCATTAAAGAACAGCACAACATTTTTCACAATTTTTACTGACATTAGCTATTAGAATTTATGCATAATAAAAGTTACATTAGTAGTGAACCTAGGTAAAAATAATGTTATACCAATCACAATAAACTATATCAACAATTGTTTTTAAAAAAGAAAAACAGTGAAAAATATTATCTCTCTCTAACATTACTCATAACGAAACTCCATGGGATTTTTATAATGCCTTAAAAGTCCTACTCTAACTATACTGAAGAATTTTGGAAACACAGAGCCCAAGGCCAAGACTAATCTAAGTTCTTCAATTGTTGCATCTTGCATACCAATTGTCTAGGGCCATATCTCACCTGGGCTTTTTTTTGAAGCGTCAGTGTGCAAAACATATAGAGCAACAACTAATCCCCTGGTGAGTATAATTCCTCGTCCTACACACACTCGTTAATTATAGGGAGCAACCTCTTGAAGGTGGCTCCAAGGTATTGGCTAGGAAATATAATCTAAAACCTCATGAATCACATGGGGTCGTGAAAACCATTAGACCAACTCCTTGAAGTTATCGAGCACTAAAATTGGTTCAACGTACGCACTCTAACTAAAAGGTTTTTGCTTTGGTGATGCTATGATGCTATGGTGGGCCTGACATTTAGCCAGAATAACAAAGCATGCACATTGAGTTTTGGCAGTTTTGACTTTTTGAGTGTAACAAATATTTGTCTCGTTATCCTGCATCAAGATCCTCTCAAGCTAGGCAGAAATTTTATTTTAAGACCCAAAATCTTTATAACTGAAATCATAATTTAATGCTGATTTTTCTCAACAAAAGAAAAAAGGTTCATCGGAAATTATACAAGTAAGAAAAACCAACATTCTAGAATTTAACCTCTAATATTGAAAATTCAGAACAATGTTGCAATAGGCATATAACGTTTGAAGTAGCTGAGGCAAAAATGAATAGCAGATTACAAGAATCACCCAAATTCAAGCCTAATAACAAGAATTAAACACCCTATAAAAAAATTATATGAAAACCCAGAAGAGAAAATAAAGAAATTAAAGTTTATAGAAAATAAAACCTACCTTAATTATGAGAGAATAATCCTGAAGAAGGAAAGCTCAAGGAGTCTTAGCAAGGGCAATCCAAGAAGCCACACGGGACAGAGAGGCAGTGAAATGCGCTCTTAGGATGATTTGAATTTTTTTATTTATTTAATAATTCAATAGTTTTTTTTTTTTTTTGAAACGTAGTAATAATAATAATAATAATAATTCGATAGTTACGACAATAGGTGACGGGAATAATAATAATAACAATTCGATAGTTAAAACAATACCTGACGGGAACCTAAATAGAGAGAGGTACAAAGCCGCACAGTAAAAGTATTTCGAAAAATTAGTAGTTTCAATTTATGAAGGACAAAATTTTATGATTTGGCTAGCATGATTTTTTTTATTTGAGAAACACACACACATATATAAGGAAAATGAGATAAGATAAGAGAATACACTCACACGCTAACACCAAAACTGCATGCAACAGATTTGGATAGCGTGATGTCTACATAACAAGTGAACAACTTTTTTTTTTTTTTACTTAATTGGCAAGAAAGTGAACAACCTTGGCTAATGATAGAAAAGTGCTAATATGTTGCAATAGATTTAGGTTAAAATTTACAAGTTATGTAACAGTAAAAGATCTGATGATTCTGATCACTATAATAAGTACCAGTTATGCCTTGACACCTCGTGGACAATATTATTTGGGCAAGTTTGCAGTTTTTCTCACCAAGAAAAAACAACTTAAGACATTACCAATGGGTTTCTTCTTTGTACAAGTTAACAGAATGGAGCAATTTTGGACGCTTCATAACAAAATATGTAACAAAAGGGTGGATCTTGGTAACATCAAAAACATTTTTGTTTTCGTATTTCCTTTCTCTTCTTTTCTTTTTTATGAAAAATTTGCTCTTTTTTTTTTCAACCAGAACTTAAAAAAAAAAACATTTTAAAAATTAATAGTATTTGGTATAGAGTCTATAGACCGAGTGACTACAGCTAATTAATACCTCAATGAAAATGACCAAAAAATAAAACACAGTTGAAACGCCTAAACTAGGCATGATTACTTTGTTTCTTTTCAAGAATTTTGTAGTTCAACTAATAGATACCTCTTGGTGTTTCCAACACTCCTTGTATTTTGAATTATCATTAAAAAAAAATAAAAATAAAAATACTTCGTTTCTCTCCTCTCAATCAAATAATGATGAAGTTTGATTCTCAAAAATCATAATAATAATGATCGTTCTTCCAATTCCTTAAAACTGTTTACATTACATGGATAAATATTTTCCAGCCGTAGGTTTTTGATGAGCAAATGTCTTCCACCAAAGTCACAGGTCAGTTCGAAACATACTTAATTATGATCCAATTGCTATACACACGCATAGAGCAGGATATTATTAGTACACTTATTCAAATCAGATTATTAGTTCATTTACAGCAATTAATTTTGCTTTGTGCAATGCTCGTGCTATTTAACTAGTGCCAGAATTAACAAAAGATACTTTGCAATAATTGTAGATTTTACATTTTAGTTTTTAGTAAACATACTTTTTCCCACAACCTCTTGGCACATATACAAGCTACAAGTTGAAAGTAAACCAAAATAGGGAAGAAATATAATGAATTTGAAATCTAATTCTATATTCTAGCAAAATCTGTACGTATCTGCTGTCTGTCTAAAATCTGTACAATTGAAAAAATAAAAAAAATAAAATAAAAAAATAAAAAACAAAAGAAAAATTTTATGCCACTACAGGGATTCCATAGCTTGGCTCAAAATTACTGCACTAGAAGTTATTCAGGAGAACCTCCACGCCAGTGACCCCATTCACTCATTCCACATTCTGATAAAAATTTCTGGTAATCTTGCTCAAGCTTGCCATAAGCACGTGGCTCCTCTTCAAAAAAAACTTGAGATTGATCTTCTGAAAGGCTCTACACAATGGTTCCAAGTGAGTAAGCATGTTAATATAACAAACTAAAATGATTTCTGTTTAGCGATTCAAAATTTGGTGCTAAAACATGAGAGTTCACTTGAAATACATGATCTATAGACATAATTAACTTTCATTTGGTTGTGGAAAAAGGGGTTAAAAAAAAAAAATTCAATGTCACAACCACTAAAAATGCAAAGAGTTGTAAAATTCTGAATCTTCCCCCTCCTGAACTTCATCACTTTTATCAAGAGTTAAGGTAAGAGAGATGTTGAAAATTACAACAACAATATACCAAGTGCTTACATTGGAATGCGAACTTGACACAGCATCCAAAGTATCTGGTTCCAGTATTTCACTGAGAGCAGATTTCCACCGCATGCTTCTGCACCCATTACTTCGTCCCTCTGATTCATTCACAACTTGATGTCTGAACTTGCCAGCAACTCTAGTGTGCAAGGCAGAAATTATGCATCTGACGCAAAATGCTATGAGAGGAACCAGAACTAGAAAATAACCAGTGGTTTTAGCCTGATAATAGAATGTGCAAGCATGTTGAGGTCACTGAGATGCATCAACTTGTTATAGAAAAGTCATTAGAACATAACTAGTGCTGGTATAAACCAACCAAAGGTGACTTAAAATTATAGTATGTAGGCTGCAAATTTTACAAGACATACATACATGTGGTAAACAATAAGAGGATAGCACATTGAAATTCCTCTGCTCCAGAAGTCCATGCAAGATATTGAGAGAGCCTAGATGGTTTTTTGGCAATTTAATTTGCAGCTTCAGAAGCCAAAAAAAGTCAAAAATCAGAACTCTTTGAAATCTATACTACCAAGTTAAATAAGGTGGTTTATAAATCAACAACTGAAATGAATAATTTAGACTTCTCCAGAGCATTCAATCCATAGCTACTCTAGCATATCAATTATCAGAGATAAGGTTTAGTGCATCACAAGATGCGTTAAGCGTGTGTGTGTGTGTGTCTGTCTATCTAAACCTTCATCTCAAAGCCACATTACCAGAACTGAATAGGCACATTGAGAATTAGGTGTTATGAGCCCCTTTCAGGAGTGGGTAAACAAAAGTGTTTCACAGCTCAGTTTCTTAGAGTTAAATCTACATGGTGCACAGGTGCATGCCTCAAATTGAAGGCTGACTTTGTAAGCATCTGTCAATACCAAACTTATCAGTTGAGATTCATTGCTGAATATCAATCACATTTCAAAATTATATTTTTTAAATTAAATCATCTTATAAGTATTTTTCCTCTTTATATGTATACATATTTGTTACACTATATTATTTGCACTTCCATGCTAAATTTATAATAAAAGATGATAGCTCATGACGACCATGCATCAGTTCTTGAAGCATGAAGTTAAACATGCCCAAATCTAAATACCTCAAAGTTACATCTTTGCAAGCTATACTGTAGCAGACAACTCAAATTTTTCATCACAATATCTCTAAAATTCATGGTCACATTATAATCATACCTAATGCCCACACATAATCACAGTCTTAGTAAATTCAGATAAAGCAATAAAATGTAATAGGAACATAATGTAATTTGGTGTAGCTACATGACACTCAGAAAATTGTAAGCATCCTCCTTTTATCAGAGGGACATGCAAAGGGGAAAGATATGATTGGATAGTATTTTGTGTCAAACAAATAGATGACACAAAACGTTCAAAACCTTAGTCAGAGCAATAACCAGTCAGACCAGATTACTAATGATTCTGCAGCCCTGCTCACCATTTGAGCGTCTCCTGAGGCAGAAGGAATGTTAAGGTGCTGCCCTTTGAAAACAAGGTCTATGTCAACGATACTCCTATTAGCAGCAGCGATTGCAGATATTGAGACGCTATACTGCTTTGAAATCGAAGTTAAAGTCTCACCCCTGCCAATCACATTGTTTAGGTGAAAATTAGGATTACATGCTGGACTATATTAATTCTTAAATTTGAAATCACTTTTCAGTTCGAAACTTTGTTTAAACTTCCAAGTTAAAAAGTCATATCTTCCAAAACATTAATTACGGTATTTTAACTAAAGTTTCAGACATTCTTTCACAAAATTGATGGCCAATGTTTAACCAAAAATTGAAACAGATAAATTTTCCATACTTCCTATTCATTACCAATAATTCAAATCATATAATTTGAGATATATGTAAATAACTAAATTAATCAATGACTTCTTCAAGATTTCAAATTTTTTGACAAAGCACTCAAATTTGCAGCCCAAGTCTTCACTTTTGCGCACAATCCAAGTGTGGCGACAGTTCTGAAATCATCTAGTTATTTTACAAATAGTCAGAAAGATCCATAACCATAACACCTACAAACAGAAAGCAATAATTCTGGCCAAAACCCAAAATGGGCATGTCTCAATCGCAGCCAAAAACCCAAATGGAACTGTGAAATGGGCATTGAGTTCAAATGGACATAACAATAGTTGAACAGCAAATAAACAAAAAGAAATTCAAAATCTTTGCCATACTCTTTGACAACATGAACCAAGTAGTGTTTGGTGGGGTGTTGAACCTTTGACATCTCCTGAATCCGAAACCTCCATTTCTGACAGCACAAAAGACACGGTTATGTTTGGTTGACGAGAAAAAAACTGCGGGAGAGAAAAGAAAAGAGAGCAAGAGATTGTACGGTACCTGAGCAATGTATCTAAAATGCTTGTGAAAGGAACTCTTACGGTTTGCCCACGAATTCAAATAGAAGCTTAAAACTCTGCAATAAAAACAGGAGGATGAATAATTTTATTTCTTCCAATATAAAGGGAAAGAAAAAAAGTGAGGAGAAAGAAAAAGGAGGGAAAACCTGTGAGTGTGAGAAGGGAAGTTTGGGTTTGGAAGGAGTTTGGGAAGAAGAAGGTCTCGTCTTTGGCTTAGCTTCACTTCCATCACACAAAACCAAAACTCAAACCTCCTTTTTTTTTTTTTTTTCCTTAAGTAGAAGACTACGTGAGTTTAATAGTTCAATTAGCTCAACAGGTAAAACTAAACTCATTACACGCACAAAAATATGATTCATTTTTATTTTTTATTTTAGGTTAAGTAAAGTAATGTTTAATAATAAGATGATTCTCTTTTTTATTTTTTATTTTAAGTTTAGTGAAATAATATTTAAAAGTGAAATAGGGATAATGTTCTAATTTTTAAGATATTTTTAAAAGTTGATAAAAGTTTAAAAACTTAAAACTTAGGAACATTTAAAAAAAAAAAAGTAAATTACTGTTTTAACGTGTCTGTATTTTTAAATTTAAAATTATTTAACTAAATAATATGATTATTTTTTAGAGTTTAAGAATTTGTGTGAAGATATTTTAGTACACAAAATGATGAAATCCAAACAGCAAATTTTACTATTAATAGTATAGATAAATACTCAAACTTGCTTTTCTTATAAATATATAAAATATAAATAGATAAAAAAAGGTCAAAACTTTTTTGTTTGGTGCTTCCAAGCATCTGTCAACATTTTTTTTTTCATTGATACAAGGAAGTCTTTGTTGAGAATATTTCACTTCATGTTTATGTGATACCAAAAAAATCCTATCGATCGAGACTATGTGATGGAGGGAAGTTTGGACCCTCTAGTTTAGGGCAAGTCCTTTAAGTCTATTAAGCCTACCACTCCCACTCTGGTTTCCCCAAAGAGACATCAACTTTAAATTAACAAATTGACAAAGGAATTTAGAACTTCAAACCACATCTTTCCTCAACTTATTGTAATAAAGTTTCATATATTTTTGGTAATTAAGTTTCACTCTCTTTTTTTTTCTCAGAGAAAATAGGTTTCACTTAACCTACACCAATATTTGGTATTGTGTAAGTAGCACTGTAGCATAGAACATTCTCATCAAAGAGAATAGGTTTCACTTAACTACACCAATATTTGGTATTGTGTAGGTAGCATAGAACATTCACATCAAGTTCAATACAGTTTTAGTCAAATTTGGATTAAAAATCTCACATTTCCTACTTTAGCTAATATACTATTTACAATCTACTACATCAACCTCAATAATCTATCACTAATCTAATTAAATATTATTTTTTCTGCTTTCCAATTGCTTTTTGTTTCTCACCATCCTTCCCTATTTCAACATTTTTTGAAATTTTTCAAATTAACCAAACACAACCATATCAAACCTAATCAGATCAAACTAACCAAATCCAACATCACACATCAAACCCAAACATGCCCAATTTAGGAAATAATAAATAAACCCAACCAAACCCACACAACGATGGACTACCAATCCTCAACCCAACCACTATTATTCACCACCCATCATGACCTAGCCATCGTCCTCCATCCAGCTTTGAAACAGCGATGTATGGTGCGAGCTCGAGTTTTTTGTTCGTTGGCTGAAAATGGAAACTAGATCTAAAACCAATTCATTGCCAAAGTCTAAGATGGTGCAAGCTTGAGCTTGAGAGAGAGAGCCTTTTGTTATAGTGTGAAAAAGAGAGAGGGAAGAACGAGTCTAACAAGTGTATACAAAGAGATACAGCATATGAGTCCCACTAGTGTATGGGGGGCCTAAATGATGCAGGAGACTTGTTGCATATAGCTACTACACAATATACTTTTTTAGAAAAGTAGTGTTTATTACACGTACTCTAATCCATACAATTTTGCACACTATCCTAAAATAATAGAGCTCATGACTTGAAGTGCGATTGCAAAGTGAATCAAATTGTGTGCAACAACATTTTTCCAAACTAAGGGCTTTTAGTGCTCTAGACAATTGGAACGAGTGGAGAGGTTTTTGAGATAATTTGAGGTTTTCTAGATAATCTAATTAGGTAATTCAACCACTTTCGAATCCACGTGAATTGCTAGGAAAGGCTAGGGCAAACTTAATTGCAGCCATTTTTGTATAAACGTTAGCATGTAACGTAAGTACGTAATTGAACAACACTTTTTCAAGTTTCAATCATCATTGTTGATTACCAAGCCAAAGATAAACAACTTACAGTTGCCAACTTTGAAAAGAAAAATATAATAATAACAAGATTTACGTTACAATATTCCTCCACTAGATTTACTTTAAATATTATCATTAGATAATGAATTTGGTTTTTTTTTTTTCTTTTTTAATTGTGGAGAGAGTGAATTATTAATTTAAATATATATATATATATATATAATAAAAAATAAAACCCTCACATGTATTGGAACAATGGTACAACCTTTATCTAATAAATAAATAAGGAATTAGCACCAATTTTACGAATTAATGGACACAGACTAAGAGTATAGAATGGCCTATTCGATCTAAAAAAAAAAATTCCAAGAACAGAATATATCAACCACTAAAACTCTTAGGTCTTAGCAATGTAATGTTTTTAATATGATGTTTATTGTAATTATTATATTTTTTACCATATTCCTCTCCTATATTGGCTCTCTTGGGTTCTGTTTTTTAATTACAAACTCCTCGTATCTGCAAGGAAATGAAAGCAAAGGACAAAGCTTTCAAAGTGAGAGTTGCTTTCGTAAATAGCGACTTTGAAATAGCACGAGTGCCTATGGATCTTCTTCATGTGATAGTCGAATTCCCGTAAAGTTCACATGCATGCATATACGCTTTAATTAAGAATCCTATTCTTTATTTTATAACTTCACAGAAAACATTAACAATTCAACTAGAAAACATGAAAGTCATACATACAGTACTATTTTATAAACACGTTCAATCCTGTCAAAGTACATACAATGCATTGATCAATTTGAATATTTGTGATTTTAGTTTTTTTTTTTTTTTTTGGGTTAAATTTCCTTTAGTCGTAATGAAAAACTATAAATGTATAGTCGTAATTTTTTTGTGATGTGTGGATAGTGTGGGATGGGAGGAGAGATTCCAATCAGAGATATGATGCACCACAAATATACGAATATATATTATCATGATTAATGTAATGTAAAAAGACCATTTGTTTTATTGGTAGTTGCTATATTAATTAGAAATTTCTGAATTTGGCCTTAATCCCTCCAATATTACTATAAAATTTTGTTTGAAAAAGTGAAAAATCCATTAGAATTGAAGAAAATACTGGTTTAAATTGAAATTTTAAAACTAGAAAGTTTTTAATCAACTTTTAAAAANACTATTTTATAAACACGTTCAATCCTGTCAAAGTACATACAATGCATTGATCAATTTGAATATTTGTGATTTTAGTTTTTTTTTTTTTTTTTTTGGGTTAAATTTCCTTTAGTCGTAATGAAAAACTATAAATGTATAGTCGTAATTTTTTTGTGATGTGTGGATAGTGTGGGATGGGAGGAGAGATTCCAATCAGAGATATGATGCACCACAAATATACGAATATATATTATCATGATTAATGTAATGTAAAAAGACCATTTGTTTTATTGGTAGTTGCTATATTAATTAGAAATTTCTGAATTTGGCCTTAATCCCTCCAATATTACTATAAAATTTTGTTTGAAAAAGTGAAAAATCCATTAGAATTGAAGAAAATACTGGTTTAAATTGAAATTTTAAAACTAGAAAGTTTTTAAATCAACTTTTAAAATTAAAATATAAGGTTCAAAATGTAATTTTTCTTTTTTCTTTTTAAATTATCAATTTACATATATATTAGTATTATCTATACTACTAATAACAAGATTCTCCTCTTTGGATTTCATCATTTTGTATACTAAACTATCCTCACACAAATTCTTAAACTCTCTAAAAATACATCATATTTTAGTTAAATATATTTTAAATTTAAAAATACAGTAATTAAAAGAGTAATTTACTATTTTTTAAAAGTTCAAAAGTTTTAGGTTTTTCTTTTATCTTCTCTATTCTGAATTATCACTTTATTTTAAATTCAAAATTTCAACATTTTTGAGTTTATCACGCACATAACAATTAAAACTTAACAAACTGAAATTAATGGAAAAACAAGTCATATTTACTAATTTTCAAAATCCTTAATTTAGATAAACTTCTTTTCTCCCACGTACCCACGTTCACCACTTTCGAATCTCACATTAAGGCTTCATTTTTCTTTATCTTTATTTGAAAAAAGAAAATAAAATCCAATCATCTTTTAACCGATTGTTTATTTTTTATTTTTTAAATACTCAATCCTTATCCCATATTATCATGCTGTTAAAAAACTACTCATCCTTATCCATCATCATCTAAATTGTTCTTCTCATAACTTGCCACTAATCTATACTACTAAGAACAGGATTCCATGTTTGAGTTTCATTATTTGGGTACTAAAATATTCTCAACCAAATTCTTAAACTCTCTCAAATACCCTTATCTTTTAGTTAAATAATTTTAATTAAATACAAACCGGTTAGAAGAGTAATTTACTATTTTTTTTTAAAGTTCCTAAGTTTTAGGCTTTTCCTTTCTCTTCTCCAATCTGAATTACCACTGTGGGAGAGGGGGAGGGGGGGGGGGGGACCTTTCGGGGGACAAAAGGTAGAACAATTAATCAAGACCCCTTTTTTTTTAATTAAGCTACAGTTCACTTGCACAATTAATTTATAGAGGTGGGATGCAAGGTCAATCCCGTAATACCCATTGTATAAGATGAAACAAATATCAGAGATAAATTGTCTACGAAGTAGACATGTTCAACTAGAGTTTGTATAAAAAAAAGCTAAGTGTTAGTTCTCGGGTTCAGTCTGAGGATGAAGTTACAATTGAATGGTTTTTCTCTCTCTTTCTCTTTCTTTTCTCCCCTTCCTTTTTTTTCCTCCTTTTTCTTCAATCTAGGTGCTTCTTGGCTTTATATAACTTAGCCAAGATGCATTCAGACCTTACATTTGGAAGGAAATGATCAAACTATTTTGATATTTGTCCCATCAGGACTTTGCTAAAAAGGTTTTTACACTTGAGTATCAGCTGTGGCAACACTATTCACGGTCATTTCCCTATTAATGCGATCAGCTAAGTGGTTGCAGTGTATTTAATGCAAAGGGGATGGCCATCTTGTACTTCCTTTCCCTTCTCTTCCTGGTTCAACACCAAATTTCCCTTATTTCCCCTCAGGCTGCCCCATGCACCCTCTGACTCTCTCGCTTGACCATCCAAGGTTAGGCAAGTGTCCTCGGCATCCTCATCAGATATGGTTTGGTAGCCCAGGTGCGAATTAAGTGCATACCTTCTGAGAATAATTTGCCTGTCTCCTAAGGTCACCACCATATGAATTGGGCTTGCCATCTAGATCCTTGTCCAGCCACAACCACTTTTTATTTTAAATTAAATTCTCAAACTTTTATCAACACTCATGTAGAGAAAGATCCTAAAAATTAGGACACTATCTCTATTTTCACTTTTAACATTATTCCACATTACCTTACCTCTTTATTAAATTTAAAAAAAGAAAATAGAGAAAGATCAAGAGTTTCATTTTCAATGCCTCTACATGAGAGTCGGAAAAAAATAAATCAAGAGTTTCAATTTTATTATATAGTTATAAAAACTGTACCAAAACATCGGTTAAACCGTGAACCAAAGCATTATACAAAATGGTTTGATATAAAATACCAAATATGCAATGACTCATTATCAAACCAGGTAAACTAATAGATTGCACGGATTAATTTTTTCAACCCGCGAATAAAACCAAAAAATACCGTGTATTTACTAAACTAATGAAAATTGAAAAGATAATCTGATAAAGACATAAAGTGATAAAGATTAAATACTAAAATACTAAAGAGATAAAGTAAGAGCTGTGCCATGATATGAGAGTTGAGATTAATGACATTAAGAGATAGTGATAAGACCAAAAATAGGTAAAGAGATAGCGATAAAATTATAGATAACGCAGGTGATAAAGTGACGAACTCTAAAAAATTTAAAAAAAATGGAAGAACTTCTACACTAAAAGAGTCAAAATTTGTTAGACTAAAAAGTTAGAAAGAAATCCTTCGGCCTACTCCAACATCTCACAAATGTGTCATTTTTAGGGTTTAATGATTAAGCTAAAAATTTATTTGAATTTCTATGAGATATGTTGTTTTAAGACTTTTGAACTATATAACTTGGTTATTGGATGATTTATGTGAATGGTGTGTTTTTTTTTTTTTTCCTCTAACTTTATGTCATATGATGTAATTTTTTATTGTTATAATTTATTAATTTACCTAGATGGAGTTTTTTTTTTTAATTGCTTTTTATAATTATAAAATATATTATTTAATTAATTAATAAACCTACCATTCAACCAAAAAATCACTGGTTGAACCAATTCTTTAGCCGGGTCAACCTCCAATACAGTTTTTATAACTATTTCAAATAGTTTCTTTCATTCATATCAGCCACTAACTTACATAAAAATAACTAATTAGAAGAAGAAGAAAAAAAAAACTTATGTAGAGAAAAATTCTACAAATTAGGACACTATCTCTGTCTTACTTTTAAACATTATAATACTAAATCCAAAATAAAAAAATAAAAAAAGAATTTCATCACACGTGCTTTGCACGTGTGATGAGACTAGTTTTTTTTTTTTTTTTGGTTTGTGTTCTTTTATGAAAATATTGTACCAACCACCTTCATTATTGAGAGAGCAAACCATCAACTACCCTATAACCTGTTTCCTCACAAGCCTCTATGTCAAAAGGGGTGCATGCGAGGATGGGGCCAATGTACATGAATAATCTCCTTTAGATTCATAATCCCTCTATTTTTTTTTTTTTTTCCAATTTCATGGTGAATTTTTTTTTTCCCGTTGAGAATATGAAGACAAAGTTTCGCATCATTTCACATTCTAAATAACGTGAGACTATATATCTTTAAATTTATAAATTTAATCCAAAATCATGAAATGGATAATAAGATCCTTTTCCTGGTTCAATACTCAAAGGTGATGTAATGGATAGAAACAAAATTTTGTGTTTCAAGTTAGCAAAGGATCCAAAGCCTAATTCACTCCTCTCTTTTTTCTTTTTCTTTTTCTCACTTCAAAAGTCAAAATATTAATAAAAGTTGAAGTAAAACCTAAGATAAGAGCATCAGCTTTCATTAACACCAACTCTTCTTTGTCCACCAATTGCACAAACCTCAACAATGGATCCCCCACCTCTTCCGCCTCTCCCCACCACCACCACCACCACCAATACCACTTCCAATGCCAATGCCAATGCCACCGCAATCCAGCTCAACTACCCTGACTCAGTAGACTCCTCTCCCCGCTCCCGTGGCAACGCCGAAACATGGGTTGATGAGCATCTACCACATCTCCCAAATGCCAAGCTCCGCTTCATGTGCAGCTATGGTGGCCACATCATCCCCCGTCCCCATGACAAGTCCCTCTGCTATATCGGCGGCGAGACTCGTATCGTGGTGGTCGACCGCCATTCCTCCCTCTCCGACCTCTGCTCCCGCCTCTCCCGCATCCTCCTTGATGGTCGTCCCTTCACTCTCAAGTACCAGCTCCCAAACGAAGAACTTGACTCACTCATTTCTGTCACCACTGATGAAGATCTTGACAACATGATCGAAGAGTATGACCGTACAACCTCTGTCTCTCCTTTCAAACCTTCACGTCTGCGTTTGTTTCTCTTCCTCTCAAAGCCTGAGACTGTTGCTTCCATGGGGTCACTCCTCAACGATGCTAAGTCCGAGACATGGTTTGTTGATGCACTTAACAATGCTGGGATACTCCCTAGAGGTCTATCTGATTCGGCTACCATGGACTGTGTTTTACATCTTGATGGGATTCGAGGTAGTGACTCTTGCAATGATGTGGAGGCCGAGGCTGAGATTGATACTAATACGAACAATAATAAGCAGGTGAAGAGTAATGTTCATGATTTGCACTCCATGCCTGACTCATCTACGGTGGAGAATACTTCATCATATGGATCGACTTCTTCGTCTCCTTCAATGTCTAACTTGCCTCCTATTCGTGTTCGTGTTGAGGATCAGAAGGTTGGGATGGAAGAACAGTTTGCACAGGTTACTTTTGCGCCAACTGGGTTGAAGCAAGATGATGGGTTTGGCCTTTTGAATGCTCCTGTTCCTCCACTTCCTACAGCTGTGGCTGCTGCAAGTACTACTGCGGCATCAACTGCAGCTGTTCATCCTATGGTTGTTCGTAATGAGACTGTCAATCGGGTTTTCTCCGATGATGAAAAATCAGATCATGGGGTGCCAGTTGGGTTTCGAAAGCCTCCATTGCCGCTGCAGACAGCGCATTTGAAGGCTGGTATTGGAGGTCATGGTTTGCCTTCACCGGATTCGGTAGCCAGGTATTGTCTATTACAATTTCAATTAACTTTTTCCCTGGATTTTGTTTAGTTCTTGTATTGATCCATGTATTTCAATGATAGTCAATATGGGAACAAACAAATGTATTGGGGTTACTTGAAAACTTTATGTTTTGTTCACTGTGGAGTTTATTTATTTGATGTTAGGAGCTAAATGATAATTTTCATTCAACATAGGGGAAGATTGGAAATTAATCAATTCCTTATTACTGTTGAAAATAATTATCAAATGTTGAAATGGTTATTTTGATTGTTTTGACCATCCAGTGATGGTAGCATTACATCTGCAAGCTCCGTCTCAATACCTGTGTACTATCAAGACCAAGTTCATGTTGTCCCTAGAGACAACAGAGGTCCTAATAGCCCAGATACAAAAAGTGACATTCCAGATTCAAGTTCTCAAGCCCAACTGCAACATATTCAGGATCCTAGCTACATATCCCAATTGGATCAGCACCAGCAGCAACAACAATTTGTTCATGCTAGCAGCACGCATTATATGCCTCACCCTGCCACAAGTCCAGTGCCAATGTCATCATACTATCCAGTGTACGCTTCGCCGTCACAGCAGCAACTTCATCATCCAATCGATCAGCAATATCAAATGTATGTAATGTCCGTTTCGCAGGCACAACCATACAACATGTCTATGCAATCTAACATGGCTGACACTAGCCGCCCACTGTCGCCTCCGAATCCGGCAGCTTACAAGGATGCAATTCCACCCATCTACACCACAAAGACAACTACAACTGCTAAGCCAGAAATGGCTGCTAGTGGATACAGAACATTAGTGACACCAACTCAGCAATTGGTTCAAGTCCCATTTAACCAATTTCAGCAACAATATGTGGGGTATCCTCAGATGCACCATCCATCTCAGTCCATAGCTGTTGCTTCATCTGCTAATCCTAATTATGGTTTCGAATACACCAATCCTCCAAATGACCAAGTGTATTACACTCATCAAGCTGCGCCACTACCTCCTCAATACAAAACCATGACAGCAGCGGCAGCAGCTATAGCATTATCAGATGCTTCCAAACAGCTGCCAACAGACTCACAGCAGCAGAACAGAACGTCACAGCCACTCTAATTCAATTAGGCAAATATAAACAATTTTGAGTGTGGTAGATTTTGGGTTGGACTTTGGTTTCCTTCTTTCATTCAAGGGTACAAATATACTTTCTGTTTCTCATATGTGATGGACAACAAGGGACTGAGTCATCTTCATTTTTCTGTGCTGCCATTTCCATGGAAAAATTTAAAATTGATGGTGGTTGAAGCATCAGATCATAAGGTAAAAATCTACTTTATTTTAGTTTGTTCAATCTATGTATCTCAATAAGTTATATTGAACTAATACAATAAGGGGCTGGCTTTAATTGAAGTTGATAAGGTGCTTGTTAATTATGTGCCTCTATTTTATTTAATTTTATCGTTTTAAGATTGTATTTTGTTTTTAATAAGAAATTGGGTAAACGGATAAGGATGATATAAATAGTTAGATTAGTCTTTCAATAAATCTTATTTACTTGTAATTTTCTTTTTAATTTGAAACTTATGCTTATCTTGTAATGCCAGCTTTATAGAATTAGTTAGCTGGTAGTTTAGACAGGTGTTAGTTGATATTTTTGGTTGTTAGTTTGTTAGACTTTACCCGTGCCTCTGTTCTTCCTATATAAGAACCAGAGGTTACTATTTATCTGTACACGAATTCATTCAGATACAAACTTTCTCTTTTTTTTACTCTCTCAGTTCCTCCATTGTTGAAGTTTGTGTGCATGAATTCTAACATGAGGAGAGAGAAAAGTTTAATAAAACAAGAATAAATATTTTTAGCAAATATTTATGATGGTGCTGTAGCAAATGTCAAAATTATTTGGCATTTGGAACATTTGATGTTTGTGTTTGGTGTTTGGTGTGTCAAATGCAAAAAATTTAGCATTCGGCATAAATGATGCCAATGCTCTAACAAAATTTACTTTGCACTTGAATAAATAGAATACATGGATTATTAATTTAACAAGTTTACAATTTTTCCTACCATCAATTAATTACATGCTTGTCATTCTTAAACTTTATGTATCGTTGCAGCAAATTGAATTAACATCATTTGAAACAATAAGAGCATACGTAATTACAAATCCAAATATCCTATATAACAGCAAGTATCAATAAGATTATTTAATACCAAAGAACAGTTTACCAAAAAAAAAAACCAAAGAACAAATCCTGAGAACGAAATTGAAAGTTCAATGGTAGTCGTAACTTTAAATTATATTACACAACTTGTTATTTCTTTATTGGATTCGAATTTTAACAAATCCATTGTTGGATTAAATTCTATTTCTATACTCTACATGCTTGCAAAATTTCAATTTCAAGATGATCAGAAATCAATAACTATGTCATCAATCATGTGTTTAAATCTTAAGTTTTTGAATTTAAAATTATGTGTAAAATATGGGCTTCTAGATCAAATGGTAAATGACATTTGATTGACACGAAACTTAGTGTACTTGTTAAGAACATAGTGAACATATAATTTAATGCTTGGATTTTTTAAAAATTAATCCAATAAAAAGTTATTAGGTGGTGTAACATTACTTAAAGTTATACCATATATGTATGTGTGTATATATATATATGTGTGTGTGTGTGTGTGTGTGTGTGCGCGTGCGCGCGTGTGTGTGTTTGAGATTTAGATATAGACTGTAAACTAAAGTTTCAGATGCCTTTATAGTTTCAGATGCCACAAACTTAACAACTTTTATTCTTTTTTGACAATGAGGGTAGAAAAATAGTGCACAAATCTGTGAAGGATTTAATTACTCTTAATCTTAGTGATTTAAGATCATTGAGAAAGCAAAATCCAACTTTTTTGTCAGATATCTCAAAACAAAACAATGAACACAATATGATCTCATTAACCTTTTGTGATCATTACTACATATAGACCATTTTTTCAATTTCATTGTTACTTCTTGACCTCTCCCCAAATGATCTAAATTCTCCACTCCTTGGTATTCTTTTATAACAATTAAACCTTTAATTAATCATAAGTACCAATTGCTTTCATTAATAGGAAATTATATTAATGTTCATCACAATGCTAGACCCTAATGTTACATTAAAATTCTACCTCGAAAAAGAAAAGGTGTGTATAGCTAGATTCTTAACTTATTTGCTATTAGGGCTATCCAACCCACCTGGCCACCCGCCCAAAAGGCCCAACCCGCCCGAGCCTGAGCTGCCGCCACCCGATCCGACATCTCTAGTGGTCAGACGCAGGTCTGAACTCTTTAACCCGACCCCACACAGGTCGGTTGCTAGTTTTACCTTTCAAAACCTTTAACACCCAACCTGAACTGAAACAATCATCCTCTCCAGCGAAATATTACGAATTTTGGACCAAATCCAGCGAGATCCTTTGAGATCCGATGACGTTCTAGTGTTCCTCTGCTCCGATCCAACCATCCTTGGTCTTCCTTCGCTCAAACCCGGTGTTCCTCAACTCCGATCGAGCCACCCGTGGTTTTCCTTCGCTCAGATCCGATGTTATTTGCTCAGATTCACTCAAATCCGGCCAAGATCTACTCTTTTCCTTCACTCAAATTTGCCCAAATCCGATGGTATTGGGTTAGATTTGACTTAGATCTATACAAATCAGGCTATTCTTGGTTAGATTGGGCTCTGATCTACTCAAATCCGGTGATAACCGTTAGATCCGGTCAGCCTTCAACTCAAATCGATGAATATGATCTTCTCCTCCACTCGTCATTGCTCATCATGGGACTTGACCGACCCGACCAATCGCTCCTGTGAGCCCGGCTGACTCGACCCATGGTGGTCAGCGGTCAGTTGCGGGTCTGTTTTTGTTCCACCCAACCTAAGCGAGTCGAGTCCAGGTTAGGCACCAACCCGACCCGTGGACACCCCTATTTGCTATGACAAAAAAATTTTCAAAGTTGTAAAGAAAATCAGTAGCCACTAATATCTGGAAAAGGGAAATCATAGAATAGGCTTTGGCAAACTATTCTCTCTAAATATAGGTAAAAGAATGGGTTAATAATACAAAATCATTAGTGTTGATTTTGTCAAGCTCTTACTTTGGCTTATGCTATCTGACCAGTAGGTGGCATAAACTAATGCTCAGATACATTGAGAGTAAAAAAGGGGGAGAACTGGGCATGTTCCTTTAACAATTGTTCAATCTAAACTTTCATTAATACAGCCAAGTGTGAAACTGATTATGTGATTAATTATGTTCTAGGTAGATCCTATATGCCAAATATTCAACCTTAAATATATAGTTCCAAATTGCGATGACCAAAATATCTGTATTTTATTGTTTAATTAGCAAGAGGTTTCAAGTTTTAACGGAAAGTAATTTGATTGGAAAATTGTAGCCATTAGAGTTCTCTTCTGTATACTCAAATGAGTAAGATTTGGTGATGTGATCATTTGATTAGTCTAAACTAAAGCTCCAGCTTTCTCTTTTATTTGTAAGCATATTAATGTGGATCTATACACTATTATCCTATAGATGGATATGGTAGTTAAAGGTAAATTCCCCGTACGCAAAAACTTTGATTGAAGCCACACAGAAAATTTTAGATAACAAAAAAAATAAGAGCAACATTTCAATAGAACAAAGGAAGGATGCTTAGTAAGTAATCAAGGCAAGAAATTTTGTAAATTTTGGTGTTTGTGATAGTTACAAATCTAAAATTAAATAGAGAGTATAGAGGAAGAGAGAACGCATAAATGACATAGTGTTGATACCTATTTTTTCACCTATCATGGGCCCAACAAGAGGAGTCCAAAATCCTAATAAAAAGCAAGGCTTAAGGGCCTTGCAAGAAAGTCGAGGGCAAGAAAAATCAATGGGTCAAGCCCAAAGGCCCAAGATGAACAAGAGAATATAAAAGCCTAAGAGAGAGAAATGTAAGAGAAAGCAGTAGGCAACAGAATGACCTAGAATTGGGTAATAAGTTGGACCTAAGGATGGCCCACAATCCCTTGAATGGGGAACGGAGCAAGAAGGGTGACCCCTATAAGGGGCATCTTTCAAGAAGGGTAAACTTGGGCCAAGCATAGCCCAAAAATCATGAGGAGAGGACAAACGAAATACGTCTTTTGTAGGATGGCCTAAGCAAATTGGGCCTAAAACCCTCTTTGATCTAGTAGAGAATATTTGACCCATAAAGATCCAATTCCCTTTGTATAAAAGATAAGAACTACCCACTGTTCTCAACAGAGAAGGCATGACAAAAACAAAAACAAAAACAAAAACAAAAAGAAGAAAGAGAAAGAGAGGTACATGCAAAAAGAAAAAATATATGAAACAAAGTAACACCAAGATCTAGGACATGTGAGCAAGAAAGACAAGTGTCTTACCCTTCTACATCGACCACGCAAGACGGGTAGAACATATTGCCATGGTTTTAAATACCGGATCAGACCAACCGGTTTGACTGGTTCAATCGGGAACTAGGTACCGAGTACCAGTTTGGTCTGGTAAAAATGGCCAAAACCAGTAAAAATCAAGAACTAGAGGCAATTGGTTTTGCCCCCAGTATGGTTTTTAAAACCATGCCTATTACTGATGAAGCTTAGGAGAAGTAATTTGGTAAAGAGGGGGAAAGACCTTAGTTTGGCATCTTGCCAAGGCTCCTTTCTAAAGATTCTTTCTGAATAAGCATCTTTGCCATAAAAGGAAGGGCTAATGGGAGTCATGTAATGCACGTTTAGGAGTCCAAACAAAGAGCATTAATTGCCCCTTTACCATTTTAGGAGGAAACAGTTAGGCGGTCTCATGGCAGACTAGGATCTACCCCGAAAAATAGGAAGACCACTAACTTTGAAGCAAACAGAGGCATCTTGACTAAGTTGAACAGCCAATAAGAAATGTGGGTGGTGGAACCTTATTGTCCAAGTTTGATTAGGGAAAAGAGGGAAAGAGGGAGCAAAATAGGGAGAATGGTTGTTCAAATTTGTGTATAAAAAGGGGGATAGGACTATGAACAAGTAGATGGAAATCAAGGTAGCTTAATTGGAGAAATGAGAGAAAAAAAAGAAAGAAAGTAGAAGGTAACATCTAAGAGATACTTAGAGGCGTTTATGGTAGAGAGTGATAAGAGAGAAACAATTAGAGTACTCATGGAAGAATAGCAGAAAGTTAGCGTGCATCACTAAATGAATCTTTCCCTCTCCTATTGAGAACTATTTATACCTTCTGCACGCTATTTGGACTCATACTCCAAACTACACAGTTTTCGTCCAAAGTTGGTAGTAAGGCTATGTGAGTTGGTGTTGAGATCTTCTTAGTCCGTTTTGCTATAGAGAGCAATTTACAAATTCTTATACTTATTTGGCACCAATTTTCATATTTATTGATTTCCTAACATTTTTTGGGCTAACAATTATTGGGATATCCAGTGTATTGTTCTTTGCTGTATTGGAGTGTGTTGTTTGTGCACAAACTGGATTGTAAGGCCCATCCTGCAAAGAAGACTAGGCCCAATTTCCTTAAGCTTGAAGAGCCTTAGCCCAAGTCTATTGATGGCACTTTTTTTTTTTTTTTTTTTTTTTTTTTTTTTTTTTTTTTTTTTGCCACCCACACATGGTTTGATCATATGGTCTAGGTCAAAGAAGGAAAGTTCTTGATGGCTACATTTTTACTATACTGAATTACATATTGAATGTTCAAAAAGTGTATAAACCACTATGAACGTTTAGACCCCCAATTTACAAATTACCAATTCAAGTTTTATATCAAACAATGTATGGGCGGAAAATGATTATAAGCTTATACCAGAATTGATAAACAATCTAAGCCAAATAAAATCATATCCACAGCAGAAATTAAATGGCAAAGACTAAAGGAAGAGAGATGCAAACACAAGGACAACACAACGATATGTTATCGAAAAGGAAACTGAAACCCTTGGCGTAAAACCTCTCCGCCGCCCTTCAAGTAGTCAATAATTCACTAAATAATGAAGTTGGGATACATGAACAGCAAAAGACTTTCCAAGCCTAATCTACCTAGTGTACCTAAGCCTTCCAAGCTTCTTGCTCCAATGAGGTTGCGTCGAACCTTTGTCTTCTTTAGCTTACCGGATTCCACTATAACCTATAGCATCCACCAATGACCATTGGTCCCTTTCTAATTGCTTCCCAAAGCACTGAATAGCCTTCTTACAGATGTGGGTATGGTGAGAAAAGGATTTGGGTAAGAACCTCTCAAGAATGTAACAATGGAGAGGATGAGAGTAGAGGAATTTGAAGGGTCTCTATATAAAGATTGTGGATGAATCAATCTTGTTTTTCTCTAGGGTTTCTCTCTCAGAATTTTCTCTAGAATCTCTCTACATTTCGTGGTATAAGAGCTATTTATACTAGGGTAAGAGAGGAAAGTGAAGAGTCAGTTTCTTTTTCAAAACAGGGTTGGTTGGCGGCTTGGCCTCGCGACTTGACTAAGTCGCGAGTTCAAGTCGTGAGATAACAAAACGGTCAAGCTGGACTTTTTGTCTTGTAGTGTCCTAGTTGGCGTGACTGTTCATCTTCTCTGCATGCTTTACTCGTATGCTGCAGTTGGCGGCTTGCTAGTTGCGAGTCCCAGCCACGAGTCTCTGCATCCTTGCACAATCTTGAGCGTTTCTTCACACTCTCTCACTCACTACTCTTACATGATTCCCACCTAAATACAGGGTTACTAATTGTTAAATTACAAGCAAATTTGGCACGGAATAAAGCCAACACAATGGTTGATTAAATTCAACCTTACACATATTACAATGAACTCAATGTGAGATATTTATAGGATATTAAACCAAATATTAACCACAAATTAAGTCATAGTTAATAAGCTTGTAGTACAAGCAGAATACTTTGCTTGTATGCCAAGAGCCTTTAATCTCAATTGACATATCTTGGTTTGTCAAAGAGAGACATCCTGAATTCAAATCCTACCTCTCCCATTGTAAATATTCAACTAAAAAGAAATAACTACTTT
The DNA here is from genome assembly GCF_002906115.3 of Quercus suber. Classification (NCBI taxonomy): domain Eukaryota; kingdom Viridiplantae; phylum Streptophyta; class Magnoliopsida; order Fagales; family Fagaceae; genus Quercus; species Quercus suber. The sequence continues at coordinate 1,911,083 of NW_027069513.1, read as the reverse complement.
GCTTGTGCACCAAGTATTGGGCTTGGATTTTGACTAGGATTATGCTTCTCTCTTCCTTTATACTATCTATCTTCGACACCCCCTTCAAATTCAATGTGAGAGTTTAAAGAGAACTAGAATTTGTAGAGAAAGTTTGTGAAGATGAAGATGCCTTGAATATGCCTTGAATATGACCATAAATTCCCTAAATGGATGGAGAATGGACCATGTAGATTGCAAAAAATTGACTTTCACTCTTACATATAGTTAAATTTTTCGAAAATATATATGGATGGCGCTCCTAAAACACCTCATATTTCATATATAACCTTATTACATTAGTTAAAATTTTATCTTTGGCCCCCCATTCTTGAAATTCTAGTTCCACCCTTGATTATGACAATGAACAATAACAATGGATGAATGCCAGAAGACAATAAAGGCCTAAGAAGGCTGCATCAATGACCAAGGAGGAGTTGCTATGTTAACATGTTCGGATGATTGATTTATTTTTTTATTGATCATTGTAGTCTTTTGATGAAGATTTATTGTCTGGCCAAATTATAATCTTTTATGATATGATATGATATTTTGTTTACTTTATTGTTGCATTCTAGTTCTTGAGTTTGTTTAGGGTCTTTCCTTAGAGAATTGAGAAGGAGGGAGATTGTTAGGATATTTATAGTATAAATAGTTGTGTAAAAAATTATACTTGTAATGTCAAAATTTCATTGTAATTGTTTCTTAACTTATAAGAAAGCTCTCCATGGTACATATCAAGGAAATTCAGTTAAGTGAAGTTGGGACCAGTCAAGCAAAGTTACACAATTCAAAATTCTATTAGACAAATAGTTTCTTCTAAAACTTACAAAACATTCGGTCAAGCGAGTTTGTTATCGAAATTCACAAATTGGGATTTTCTCAATTGTTTGTGGAGCTAATCACTCCTCAAGTGTTACCCATATAAGAATGAAATTAAAACCCTAATATCCGTGAGACAAAAAGCTTGATGGCCAAAGAGTGCATCATGTGAAAACCTAACCAAGTGCCATCTATTTCTTCACCCGCTCCAATTGACCAATTTTTGAGAGGAGATTGATAGAACCTGCTTGTACTATCCTCACAATCTCACAATTATTGTAGTTCTTTAGAGGAAACTAGGCCTCCAATGATTCTTTCGAGGGAATCGTCCTCCTAATCAGAATCTCAATGAGAAGCTAATCAATTGTATTATTATTATCCTCTCTCAGATTACAATCAAATCAGCCTTTATACTTGGCTATAATAGTCTAACAGAATTACAGCTGGACTTGACAGTTAGACAATAGTACTACCCAATTAAGCCAGGCCTAACTAACTAACAATGTCCAAGTAACTCATGCATCTAGTTATCAATTAGCACATATTCAGTAACCTAACATTGCACCCCTCTTTTAGAACACCTTGCCCACAAGGTGTGGGTACTGCTGTTGCAGCTTAGGTAGCAGCTCCCAAGTAGCATCCTCGGATGATGAACAATCCCAATGGACTAGGACTTCAGTTACTGGCCTCCTTCTCAGTTGGACTGTCCTTTGCTGTAGAATTCCTTTGGGTGCAGGTGAGAGGTGACCTTGACCATCCACCGGTGGTAGAGTAGGAATTGGAGTGATGTGCTGTCTGAGTTTGGCTTTCAAACATGACACATGGAAGACTGGATGTATGCCAGAATCAGGTGGTAACTCCAGCTTGTATGCTACTATTCCAATCCTTTGTAACACCTTAAAAGGGCCAAAGAACTTAGGTGCTAGCTTGCCAACTTGCCTTAGTCGAAGGGATTTCTGCTTGAAGGGTTGTAGCCTTAAAAAAACCCAGTCTCCCTCCGCAAAATACCTCTCCTGTCTATGCTTATCAGCTTGCATTTTCATTCGGTCTTGTGCAGCAATCAAATTGCTCCTAAGAAGGCTTAGGACATGCTGTCTGTTCAACAAATATTCATCCACAGCTGCTGCCTTAGTGATTCCAGGGATATAATCCAGTAATTTTGGTGGTTTAAAGCCATAGAGAGCTTTAAATGGAGTCATTTTAGCTGATGTATAGAAATTTGTGTTGAACCAAAACTCAGCTAAGGGTAACCACTCAACCCACATCTTAGGCTTATCACCTGCAAATGCCCTCAAGTACTGCTCAAGACTTCTATTAACTACTTCTGTCTACCCATCAGATTGTGGATGATAGGATGATGACATAGACAACTCAACACCCTGCTTTTTGAACAACTCCCCCCAAAATGTAGAAGTAAAAACTGGATCTCTATCACTCACAATAGAAACCGGCATGCCATGTAGCTTAAACACATGCTGCATAAACAGAGTTGCAACTTTTGCTGCAGAATAAGGATGGGAGAGAGGAATAAAATGGACAAACTTGGTTAGCCTATCCACTACTACCAACACAACATCCTGTTTCTAAGATTTGGGCAAACCTTCCACAAAATCCATGCTAATGTCAGTCCAAGGCTTATAAGGAATAGCCAAAGGCTGTAACAACCCAGCTGGTTTAGTTGTCTCGTGTTTGATTCGTTGACACACCTCACAACACCTAATGTAGTCCTTCAAATCTTTCTTCATACCCCACCATAACCAATCTTTCTTGGCTCTATGTAATGTTTTTAAAAAACCGGAATGGCCACCTAAAGGGCTATCATGGACCAATTCAAGTACCTTACTCTTCAACTTGCATCTGTCACCCAAGTAAATTCGTCCCTTGTACAATAATAAGCCATTTGTCACACTAAACTTCCCTGTATTGGCAGTACCATCTTGAATAGACTGCAAAATCTTTTGGACTCTTGGATCATCTGCATAACTGGCCTTAAGCTCCTCAATCCAAGTGGGGCTGGGGAAAGATATTGAAAACATGCTTCCAGCATCTTGCTCAAGTGTTGAGTTGCAGTGAGAGATGAAAAACAAGCAACTATCTGGTTGTTGAACCAATGAGATACCCAACTGACCCTCCTGTTCCTCCTTTTCCCCTTGCCTAGACAAGGCATCAGCCACTACATTTTCTCTTCCTTTCTTGTATTCAATAATAAATGAGTACCCCAACAACTTAGTGACCCATTTTTGCTGCATAGGAGTGCCAATCCGCTGCTCCAATAAGTGTTTAAGGCTTTGATGATCTGTTTTGATTACAAAGGGCATGCCAAGCAAATAAGGTTGCCATTTTTTAATTGCTTGGACCAAAGCTAACAACTCTTTTTCATAAGTGGACAAATGAACACTCTTCCCTTTTAAAGCTTGACTATGAAAAGCCAAGGGTCTATTGCCTTGCAGCAGGACAGCTCCAAGTACATAACCAGAAGCATCACATTCTATCAAAAATGGTTTTGAGAAATCAGGCAATGCTAACACAGGCGGTTGAGAGACAGCTAGTTTAAGATCCTCAAATGCTCTAGTTGCCTTGTCAGTCCACTCAAATGCATCCTTTTTGAGTAAGTCAGTAAGTGGAGAAGCAATTTGACCATAATGCTTGATAAATTTTCTGTAATAACCAGTCAAACCAAGAAAACCCCTTAAAGCTTTCATTGTTTTAGGAACCGGCCATTCTAGCATAGTTGCTGTCTTCTTAGGATCTGCTTTGACTCCCTCATTAGAAATAATATGCCCCAAATACTCGATTTTAGAACAAGCAAAGGTACATTTGCTTCTTTTGGCAAACAATTTATTATCAAGTAAGATCTGTAAAACTTGTCTCAAATGTGCTACATGATGATGCAAATTTTTGCTGTACACAAGAATGTCATCAAAAAAAAAAAAACCAACACAAACTTCCTAAGAAATGGTCTAAACACTTCATTCATTAGGGATTGAAAAGTGGAAGGGGCATTTGTTAAGCCAAATGGCATGACTAGCAACTCATAATGGCCCTCATGAGTCCTAAAAGCTGTTTTTTCAATATCTTCTTCCTTCATTCGAATTTGATGATAATCAGACCTAAGGTCCAATTTTGAAAACACCCAGGCTCCACTCAACTCATCCAATAACTCATCAACAATTGGAATGGGAAATTTATCTTTCACAGTATCCTTATTAAGAGCCCTATAATCGACACACATCCTCCAACTCCCATTAGCCTTTCTAACTAACAAAACAGGAGATGCAAATGGACTTTGGCTACATCTAACTGAACCTGACTTAAGTAAATCTCTAACAATAGATTCAATTTCAGACTTTTGGTAATAGGGATACCTGTAAGGTCTTTGACAAATGGGCTGAGTACCTGGCTTAAGCACGATCTGATGTTCATGACCTCTGGAAGGAGGCAGTCCCTTTGGTTCTTCAAAAACTGTAGCAAACTCATCTAACAAAGTCTGCACCTCTGGTACAAGTTGTTGCATCTGATCTGCACTAGTTTGCTGCATAATCTGCAATAAAAGACCCTCTCTAGCTGGTTTCTTGAAGAATTCCCCTCCATCTTGCATAAGGGACCCCGTTGGCTTTACACCATGTAATGTAACCTGCTTGTCTTGAAGGTAGAAAGACATCTCCATGATCTTGAAATCCCATTTGATGAGACCAAGAGTACTAAGCCATTGAGTACCCACCACCACATCACACCCCCCCAAAGTCAGCACATGTAAATTCAACCCAAAATCACTTCCTCGTATGCTTATTGATACATCTCTACACTCTCCTTTGGTTTTGATTAAGGCACCATTTGCTACTCTAACTTCAAGAATTCTTGTGGCATCTAAGGGTAAACTCAGTGTCTGTACCAAGGTGAAATCCAGAAAATTATGGGAGCTTCCTGTATCAAGGAGAATAACAACCCAATGTCCCCTAATTTGTCCCAAAACCCTCATAGTTCCTGGAGAGGGACTACCCAACAAAGCATACAATGTAATCTCAGATTGCTCATGCCTAAATTCTGATTATTCCTCCACTGCTAGCACCTCTTCTTCACCACTAACCTCCATGCCTTCCATGAGGAATAATTTTAATTCCTTGCACCGGTGTCCTCGATGCCATTTGGTATCACAATAGTAACAAAACCCCTTCTTTCGTCTCTCCTCCATCTGAGCTGAAGACACCTTTTGTATCGGCACCCTTGATCTAATATCACCCTTGTTATCAGTTTTAACTACAGCTGATGATGGTGATGATTGCCAATTGTTCTTGTTAAACTCATAGACAGGTTTATAAACCTTCCTACAAGACTGCAAATATTCTTCTTGAATCTTGGCCAACCCAAAAGCTGCATTTAGAGATCTTGGATTCTGCATCTTCACAGCTAATCTCACTTCATCCTTAAGACCACTCATGAAACAACTCAATTTATGGGATTCGGGCAAATTTCTTATCCTATTGCTCAACATCTCAAATTGGCTTTTGTAAGCTGCAAAGAGGTGCTCTGCTTCAATTTGGTTAAGGCTTCCATAGGATCATCATATGGGAAAAGACCAAATCTGGTTTGAATAGCTCTAACAAAGGTTTCCCAAGAATCTAAAGATCTTTCACAATCTTGAAACCAAATTAGAGCCTCATCATCTAAATGGTAAGAGGCGTTCATGATTCTCTCATCTTCAAGAATATTATAATAGCTAAAAAACTGCATAGCTCTAAAAATCCAAGTTGAAGGATCACCTCCACTGAACCTAGGAAACTCCAATCTAATAGATTTAGGGAATTGAACTCCTACCTTAGGTCTTTGATGAACTTGATTTTGGTGAGCTTGATTTGATCGCACCTCTGTTTCTTGATTGTTTCCTGGCTGCGGAACAGAGTCTTCGTGTTGTCGCCTTGCTGGTAGTCTCTCTTTGAACACAGCTTGCAATCCCTTGAAATTGTTGTCTAAAGCTTCTAACCTTCGAGAAATCATTTCCATGGTAGAGGCATGATCATCCAACCTCTGCTGAACCGCTGAAACCGTCCCACTCAACAGGGAATATCTTGTTTCTTGCACCATGACTGAACCGGCTCTGATACCAAATGATAGAACCTGCTTGTACTATCCTCACAATCTCACAATTATTGTAGTTCTTTAGAGGGAACTAGGCCTCCAATGATTCTTTCGAGGGAATCGTCCTCCTAATCAAAATCTCAATGAGAAGCTAATCAATTGTATTATTATTATCCTCTCTCAGATTACAATCAAATTAGCCTTTATACTTGGCTATAATAGTCTAACAGAATTACAGCGGGACTTGACAGTTAGACAATAGTACTACCCAATTAAGCCAGGCCTAACTAACTAACAATGTCCAAGTAACTCATGCATCTAGTTATCAATTAGCATATATTCAGTAACCTAACAGAGATTCACACCCAAAACACAAAGATCACTTTATTGATATTAGAGTTTTGTTACAAACCATAGAGGCAATGATCAAATCTTCAAGTAGCCTTGGGGTAATCAAGAGATTGATTTGCAGTTAGCGATCGAAGTATAGCGTTGAAGAATTGTGAAGACAATGGCTAGATTAGTAGTTGCGGTAAGAGCAAGAAGCTTATATACAATGTATACGGAAGGTCTTGTAAGTTGGTAGCATTGCGACTTTTTCATAGTGGATTTGACGAGCTAGGCGTGGCCTTGGAGTGTTTTTCCTTATTGGGTTTTCACTTCATGAACAATCCATCATCTCTTGTATGTGTGAGATTGTTCATGTGATTGTTTGATTTACTAATTTATCTAAATAGCACAATAATCAGATTAGTTAACTATTTGGACTATTAATTGCAAAATCGATAAAATTTGTTGTAAAATGTACATAGGAGTCTAAAGGTGACTTTTGGATTTCATAAAACACTCAATTCTAGATATTCTATTTGCCCATGTGGGAATCTAATAACATGCATAGCCTTAAAACAAGCTGTGTGTTGTGTGTTAAGTCCGGTAAGCACGTTTTATCCCAACCAAAAAAAAAAAGGTCCAATAAGCACGTTATTTTGTTAGTTGATCTTCGAATCCTGAAACATTCACGTGCATTTTTCTCAAATGAAAATGTTTCTAACAGTTAACCTACATTATAATGACAATAGAGAGACTATCCGGTGCGAGAACTTAAGAAAACTGTATATTGAATATAATTTGAATCACATTTTGAAAAGTACAAAAGGATTTGATGTAAACTATATATTGAATGATTTGAATCACACTCACAATAATACAAGGGGTCACAATCTAGTGTTATTTGAATTTTATAAATTCAAGAAAGAGTTTTAATCAATTTAAACACTGTCTAACCAACAGTTGTTTTTCTTATTTTATTTGAAACTGAGACAATCCCGAACGAACAGAATTATATGTAAACCATAAATTTTCTTTATTGAGCAATTTCTCTACCTCCCTCAACTTCAAATATAAGCAGAATTAGGGCTGTCCAGATTGATCCGGTAACCCGACCCAGCCGAAAAACTGACCGGAACCGACCCGAATCCGGCCGACCCGACTGCTCCGGTGGGTCGGCGGCAGATCTTCACCACCAGAAACCGATTCCGGCGGGTCGGTTTTGGTTTTCCTCCCCTAAAATCCGAAAAACCCGAACTAACCGAATGTTTCCAGATCCCGGCGAAAATTTTCCAAAATCCTGCTATAATTTTCCAGAATCCGGCGAAAAATCTCAGATTTCGGAGATATTTCCCTTAGATCCGATGAGATTTCACTAGATTCGGCGAAAATCTCACCGTATTTGATGAGATTTTCGCCAGATCTGGTGAAATCTCACCGGATCTAAGGGAAACATTGCCGGAATCTGAGAATTTTTGCCGGATTCTGGAAAATTATCGCCGGAATCTGGGTTTCTTAGCCAGATCTGTGTTTTTTTCACCGTTTTCTCGCCGTCTTCTATGATCTAGGACTCCGACCAACCCACCTGCCACCCGTTGATGGTCTGAGCCGACCGATCCGATTTCTCCGGCGGGTCGGCGGCGAGTGCATTTTTTCCCACCCGATTCCAGCGGGTCGATTTCGGGTTAGGCACAAACCCGACCCAAACCGACCCGTGGATAGCCCTAAGCAGAATTCGTAAAACAGTCTAGTTACTATACCAAAAAAAATCATCTGAATTTTTTCCATCTTACTCAAATAATTTTTTGTTGCACACACTGTGTACAAATACAAACTGCCCATTATAAATGAAAACATAATTTTTTTCAAGTTTTAAATCATGACTTAAAGTTGTGTTTTTAGTTATAATGGGCAATGGATGGCAACGAGGTAGAGCAGGGTTGAAAGATGGGGATTTCACCCACGCCCCGCAAGGTTTTGTCTTGCTTTATCTCTGCCCCACCCCGCATGATAGGGCAAACTTTCTTTCCCCCATCCTTATCCCTTAAAACACTACTTGTGTCAATTTGCCTTGCCCTACATCTGTTACAATTTTTTTTTTCTTTTATATAAAAATTTATTTCAATAATATAAATATACTAAAAATTATAAATAAATTTATCACATCAAATAAAAACTAATTTTAAGTAAGAATTGAATAATATTATTCAAAGTGTTTAATAAGAAAATATCATAACCAAAAAAAAAGTCTTAATATATATGCATTTAAAAACTTATTTTTATACAAGAATATGCATTTAAATATACTTAGGGCCTGTCTGGATAGGCTGTTCATAAAGGTGCGTTTTAAAAACGAGTGTTTTAAAAACATGCGTTTTGAAAACATCATTTTAAAATTCACAGATAGACGTTTGGTAAAAATGTAAAAATATGCATTTTTATTTTTTATTTTTAAAGCTATATTAAGTGTTTGGATAAGCTGTTTTAAAAAAATGGTTGTTTGGAGTGTAAATTCCAAAAAAGGACTTAACTATTTTGTTAAGGTTTTTTTGTCATTTTTCCTTTAATCAGTGTTTTTTAATTATTATTGAAAATATGTAATTAAGCCTAATAGTTATATTAATAATAATAACAATAATGATGTTGTCATTGTTGGAATCATGGAGAGAAATTTATATAATTTAAAATTGAAAAAAGAAAAAACCATAAAGAGGAGGATATTAAAATGATTAGGAAAATAATTATATTAAAATAATTACTAAAAAAAAAGAGTAGAGCTAATTGGTATAACTCAAGGGAATCAAACAAGTATTAAAGTAAATTTAAGATCATGAAATAAGTAGAGCTCATCAAAGTCATTGACAAAGAGTTGAAACTTGAAAGTGGAGGTAGATAATGTTGTCATTAAGTCATCCATTTTTTTTTAAGATAAACAAGTTTTGGCCCCAAAAAAGAGGAACAGTAGTGACCTCCACTTTATGAGGCAAAGGTCCCTAACTAATTATGCTGCTCCCTTCGGGTTGTTATTAAGTCATCCATATAGTTTCAAAAAAGTGAGTATTCAAGGTTGTCATTTTTTTTTATCAACCTCGTCAAAGAATCTATACTTCTACCAACAATGGTAAAGTTTTTTTCCCAAAATCTCTTAGCAGCAATGAGCCAATAACGATCATTGTTGACAAATATCTGATACTATTTAACTAATGTACAGAATATATAGTTTATTATAGTATATATATTTTTGATAACCAATATATATATATACTATTATACTTTTTTTTTTCTTGAGTTAAAGAGTAGTATTATAACACAATTAAAGGGAATAAAAAATACACCATCTATAGGCCACGTGAGTGACATGACCATTTGGATGGGTAAAAAGTGTACTTGAAGACTTGTCTTTCTCACTTCCCATCACTGGCCACAAGTTTCAAAATATTGCATTGAGATTCACAGCCGGATAAAACAGAAAAAGAAAAAGTGGGGGAGAAGGAACTTGCTAGAGGCCAAAATGGCCTTTTACCATTAATTTTTGAAATATTTGATCAGAAAACACTGTTTCGGAAATAATTGGTGATTTACCACTTTTTTAAGTACTCGAATTTGGTGAACTCGAGTACTACATTTTATAACTCCACCGTGGCATGGTTGACATGGCAATTGGATTTAAAAATTCCACCAAACTCAGGTATCAATCTGTATTGGCACCAATTGCTTCTAACAATTGGATTTAAAAAATTCCAAACAGTACTCGAGTTCACGAAGCTCGAGTACTGTTTAAAAAAGTACTCGAGTCCAGTTAACTCAGGTATCAATGTACTAATATCTAAAAATTCAATTTTTCTCGCTCACTTCTCACTCTCAGTGACCAGAACACCAGAACACCCTCACCCTCTCCCTCTCCTTCACACATTCACACAAAGCCCAAACCCTCACACCGGCGGTGGAAGAAAACACGTGGCGGCAGAAGACTCTCATCAGCGGCAGAAGACTCTCGCCGGCGACTGAACTCAGCTATCTTACTGTGAACACTCACACTCTCACTCTCCATCACACCCAAACATAAAAACCCCAAACCCTCACTCCATCGGCGGCGGAAGACTCTCGTCGGCGACCTCTCACTCAGCTCTCTCACTGTCTCACACTAAGGTCAGTTTTTTAGTTTTAGGGTTACGTATTTCATTTGAAATTTTAATGGATTGAAAATTAGAAATATTGAGGAAAAAAAACACAGATTTCGGATAGAATAGAATGAGCTAATGCATATGACCAACTCTGAGTACTTTGTTGAAACCCCAATAAATTTGAGACTAGGACTTAGTTATTGGTATTGTAGTGTTTCACCCTCCATTTTGTGGTTTTGGTGAAGAAATGCTATTTAGTCTAAATTTTCTTAATGATGAATTATTATTACTCATGTAAAAAAAAATCCATGATTTTCAAAATGGGGTCTCATATTTAGGGTTTGAGAGAAGTTAAAAAAAGAAAAAGAAAATGAAAAAAGTGGTACATACCTCATAGTTATGATTGTTATAGCTAGTTATTTTCAAATGAGTCTTCACTAGATAAGTGTTTCTATGGGTATTTATATTTATTTGTCAACAACTATAATATTAAATAAATAAATAAAATAATAATTATGATGATAAAAACCTTAAGTGGACCACATTAAACATATCTCTCTAGTCCTACTTAGAACCATAAAAAAAAAAAAAAAATATTGAAGATTATAAATTGTAATGGATATGACTCAAAATTGTGGTTGTCATGTTTATATTATACCTCAAGGTTGGTGACAATGACTAGGTTGAAACAACAGAGTCTTCCTTTTTGAAGCTAGATACATAACAACCGCTAGTGAGTATTGACACATAAAAAGGTACTAGAAATCTTGAAATTGTGGTGGATGTGGACCTTTTTGAAAGATATCATGAGCATAAGGTTCTTTGGTACACATTAATACTTGAAATGATAAAGAAGATAATTTGAGTTCAATGGATGTGTATTTAGCTTGTATCCTAAGAATAAGCAGTTGTTGACAAAGCCAATTTCTTTCTTAGCCTTTAAAAAAGAATTGAGAGTAATTTTGTTGGGCAACCCATGTTGTTGGTAATTGCTACTTTATATAGATCCTTATAAGTTTTACAGTAGAGGACCATAAAAAAATGGTAATACAAAAAGTTTTCATACCTAGATTGGGGGTTAATAGATAGGTCAGTGAGGGGAAAAAAAAAAAGAAGAATAAAGAATAAAGGATAAAGGTAACCTATTTATGCTATAATTTTTTTATATGGCTCATATTAAAACTTGTCACTCATTTAATAACAGCCACTCTAATTCAATTAGGCAAATATAAACAATTTTGAGTGTGGTAGATTTTGGGTTGGACTTTGGTTTCCTTCTTTCATTCAAGGGTACAAATATACTTTCTGTTTCTCATATGTGATGGACAACAAGGGACTGAGTCATCTTCATTTTTCTGTGCTGCCATTTCCATGGAAAAATTTAAAATTGATGGTGGTTGAAGCATCAGATCATAAGTTAAAAATCTACTTTATGTTAGTTTGTTCAATCTATGTATCTCAATAAGTTATATTGAACTAATACAATAAGGGGCTGGCTTTAATTGAAGTTGATAAGGTGCTTGTTAATTATGTGCCTCTATTTTATTTTTTTTATCGTTTTAAGATTGTATTTTGTTTTTAATAAGAAATTGGGTAAACGAATAAGGATGATATAAATAGTTAGATTAGTCTTTCAATAAATCTTATTTACTTGTAATTTTCTTTTTAATTTGAAACTTATGCTTATCTTGTAATGCCAGCTTTATAGAATTAGTTAGCTGGTAGTTTAGACAGGTGTTAGTTGATATTTTTGGTTGTTAGTTTGTTAGACTTTACCCGTGCCTCTGTTCTTCCTATATAAGAACCAGAGGTTACTATTTATCTGAACACGAATTCATTCAGATACAAACTTTCTCTCTTTTTTACTCTCTCAGTTCCTCCATTGTTGAAGTTTGTGTGCATGAATTCTAACATGAGGAGAGAGAAAAGTTTAATAAAACAAGAATAAATATTTTTAGCAAATATTTATGATGGTGCTGTAGCAAATGTCAAAATTATTTGGCATTTGGAACATTTGATGTTTGTGTTTGGTGTTTGGTGTGTCAAATGCAAAAAATTTAGCATTCGGCATACATGATGCCAATGCTCTAACAAAATTTACTTTGCACTTGAATAAATAGAATACATGGATTATTAATTTAACAAGTTTACAATTTTTCCTACCACCAATTAATTACATGCTTGTCAATCTTAAACTTTATGTATCGTTGCAGCAAATTGAATTAACATCATTTGAAACAATAAGAGCATACATAATTACATATCCAAATATCCTATATAACAGCAAGTAACAATAAGATTATTTAATACCAAAGAACAGTTTACCAAAAAAAAAATACCAAAGAACAAATCCTGAGAATGAAATTGAAAGTTCAATGGTAGTCATAACTCTAAATTATGTTACACCACTTGTTATTTCTTTATTGGATTCGAATTTTAACAAATCCATCGTTGGATTAAATTCTATTTCTATACTCTACATGCTTGCAAAATTTCAATTTTAAGATGATCAGAAATCAATAACTATGTTATCAATCATGTGTTTAAATCTTAAGTTTTTGCATTTAAAATTGTGCGTAAAATATGGGCTTCTAGATCAAATGGTAAATGACATTTCATTGACGCGAAACTTAGTGTACTTGTTAAGAACATAGTGAACATATAATTTAACACTTGGATTTTTTAAAAATTAATCCAATAAAAAGTTATTAGGTGGTGTAACATTACTTAAAGTTATACCATATATGTATGTGTGTATGTATATGTGTGTGTGTGTGCGCGCGTGTGTATGTTTGAGATTTAGATATAGACTGCAAATTGAAGTTTTAGATGCCTTTACAGTTTCAGATGCCACAAGCTCAACAACTTTTATTCTTTTTTGACAATGAGGGTAGAAAAATAGTGCACAAATCTGTGCATGATTTATTTGCTCTTAATCTTAGTGATTTAAGATCATTGAGAAAGCAAAATCTCAACTTTTTTGTCAGATATCTCAAAACAAAACAATGAACACAATATGATCTCATTAACTTTTTTGTGATCATTACTACATATAGACCACTTTTTCAATTTCATTGTTCCTTCTTGATCTCTCCCCAAATGATCTAAATTCTCCTCTCCTTGGTATTCTTTTATAACAATTAAACCTTTAATTAATCATACGGACCAATTGCTTTCATTAATAGGAATTATATTAATGTTCATCACAATGCTAGACCCTTATGTTACATTAAAATTCTACCTCGAAAAAGAAAAGGTGTGTATAGCTAGATTCTTGACTTATTTCCTATTAGGGCTGTCCAACCCATCCGCCCAAACCGCCCAACCCACCCGAGCTTGACCTGTTGCCACCCGATCCAACGTCTTCGGCGGTCAGACGCGGGTCCGAACTCTCTAACCCGACCCCATGCAGGTCGATTGCTGGTTTTACCTTTCAAAACCTGTAACACCCGACCTGAACTGAAATAATCATCCTCTTCGGCGAAATATTATGAATTTTAGACCAAATTCGGCGAGATCCTTCGAGATCCGATGACATTTTGGTGTTCCTCCGCTCCGATCCGGCCATCCTTGGTCTTCCTTCACTCAAATCCAGTGTTCCTCAACTCCGATTAGGCCACCCTTGGTCTTCCTTCGCTCAAATCCGATGTTATTTGCTCAGATTCACTCAAATCCGGCCAAGTTCTACTCTCCTCCTTCGTTTAGATTTGCTTAAATCCGACGGTATTGGGTTAGATCTGACTTAGATCAACACAAATCTGGCTATTCTTGGTTAGATTGGGCTCCGATCTACTTAAATCTAGTGATAACCGTTAGATCTGGTCGGTCGTCAACTCAGATCGACAAAGATGATCTTCTCCTTCGCTCACTGTTGCTTATCATGGGACTCGACCGACCTGACTGATCGCTCCCGTGAGCCCAGCCGACTCAACTTGTGATGGTCGCCGGTCGGTTGAGGGTCTGTTTTTGTTCCACCTGACATGAGCGGGTCGAGTCCGGGTTGGGCACCAACCCGACCCAGCCCGACCCGTGGACACCCCTATTTGCTACGACAGAAAAATTTTCAAAGCTGTAAAGCAAATCAGTAGCCATTAATATCTGGAAAAGGGAAATCATAGAATAGGCTTTGGCAAACTATTCTCTCTAAATATAGGTAAAAGAATGGGTTAATAATACAAAATCATTAGTGTTGCTTTTGTCAAGCTCTTACTTTGGCTTATGTTATCTGACTAGTAGGTGGCATAAACCAATGCTCAGATACATTGAGAGTAAAAAAGGGGGAGAACTGGACATGTTCCTTTAACAATTGTTCAATCTAAACTTTCATTAATACAGTTAAGTGTGAAACTGATTATGTGAATAATTATGTTCTAAATAGATCCTATATGCCAAATATTCAACCTTAAATATATAGTTCCAAATTGCGATGACCAAAATATCTGTATTTTATTGTTTAATTAGCAAGAGGTTTCAAGTTTCAACAAAAAGTAATTTGATTGGAAAATTGTAGCCATCGGAGTTCTCTTCTCTGTACTCAAATGAGTGAGATTTGGTGATGTGATCATTTGATTTGTCTAAACTAAAACTCCAGCTTTCTCTTTTATTTGTAAGCATATTAATGTGGATCTGCACATTGTTATCCTATAGATGGATATGGTAGTTAAAGGTAAATTCCCCATACGCAAAAACTTTGATTGAAGCCGCACAAAAAATTTTAGATAACAAAAAAATAAGAGCAACATTTCAATGGAACAAAGGAAGGATGCCTAGTAAGTAATCAAGGCAAGAAATTTTGTAAATTTTGGTGTTTGTGATAGTTACAAATCTAAAATTAAATAGAGAGTATAGAGGAAAAGAGAACACATAAATGACATAGTGTTGATACCCGTTTTTTCACCTATCATGGGCCCAACAAGAGGACTCCAAAATCCTAGTAAAAAGCAAGGCTTAAGGGCCTAGCAAGAAAGTTGAGGGCAAGAAAAATCAATGAGTCAAGCCCAAAGGCCCAAGATGAACAAGAGAATATAAAAGCCTAAGAGAGAGAAATGTAAGAGAAAGCAATATGCAACAGAATGCCCTAGAATTGGGTAATAAGTCAGACCTAAGGATGGCCCACAATCCCTTGAATGGGGAACGGAGCAAGAAGGGTGACCTCTATAAGGGGCATCTTTCAAGAAGGGTAAACTTGGGCAAACATAGCCCAAAAATCATGAGGAGAGGACAAACGAAATACGTCTTTTGTAGGATGACCTAAGCAAATTGGGCCTAAAACCCTTTTTGATCCAGTAGAGAATATTTGGCCCATAAAGATCCAATTCCCTCTGTATAAAAGATAAGAATCACCCCTTGTTTTTAACAAAGAAGGCATGACAAAAACAAAAAAAAAAACAAAAAAACAAAAAAAAAAAAGAAGAAGAAAGAGAAAGAGAGGTACACGCAAAAAGAAAAAATATATGAAACAAAGTAACACCAAGAACCAGGACATGTGAGCAAGAAAGACAAGGGTCTTACCCTTCTACATCCTTGACCACGCAAGAAGGGTAGAACATATTGCCATGGTTTTAAATACCAGATTGGACCGACCGATTCGACTGGTTCAACCGGGAACCAAGTACCGAGTACCAATTTGGTCTGGTAAAAATGGTCAAAACAAGTAAAAATTAGGAACTGGAGGCAATTGGTTTTGCCCCCGGTCCAATTTTTAAAACCATGCCTATTACTGACGAAGCTTAGGAGAAGTAATTAGGTAAAGAGGGGGAAAGACCTTAGTTTGGCATCTTGCCAAGGCTCCATTCTAAAGATGCTTTTCTGAATAAGCATCTTTGCCATAAAAGGAAGGGCTAATAGGAGTCGTTTAGTGCACATTTAGGAGTCCAAACAAAGAGCATTAATTGCCCTTTACTGTTTTAGGAGGAAACAATTAGGCGGTCTCATGGCAAACTAGGATCTACCCAAAAAATAGGAAGACCACCAACTCTGAAGCAAACAAAGGCATCTTGACTAAGTTGAACAGCCAATAAGAAATGTGGGTGGTGGAGCCTTATTGTACAAGTTTGATTAGGGGGAAGAGGGAAAGAGGGGGCAAAATAGGGAGAATGGTTTTTCAAATTTGTGTATAAAAAGGGGGATAGGACTATGAACAGGTAGATGGAAATCAAGGTAGTTTAATTGGAGAAATGAAAAAAAAAAAAAAAAAAAAAAAAAAAAAAAAAAAAAAAAAAAAGAGAAAAAGTAGAAGGTAACATTTGAGAGATACTTAGAGGCATTATGGAGAGAGTGATAAGAGAGAAACAATTGAGTACTCATGGCAGAATAGAAAAAAGTTAGCATGCATCACTAAATGAATCTTTCCCTCTCCTATTAAGAACTATTTATACCTTCTACAGGCTATTTGGACTCATACTCTAAACTACACAGTTTTCGTCCAAAATTGGTAGTAAGGCTATGTGAGTTGATGTTGAGATCTTCTTAGTCCATTTTTCTACAGAGAGCAATTTACAAATTCTTATACTTATTTGGCACCTATTTTCATATTTATTGATTTCCTAACACTTTTTGGTCTAACAATTATTGGGAGATCCTGTGCATTGTTCTTTGTTGTATAGGAGTGTGTTGCTTGTGCACAAACTGGATTGCAAGGCCCATCCTGCAGAGAGGGCTAGGCCCAATTTCCTCAAGCTTGAAGAGCCTTAGCCCAAGTCTGTTGATGGCACCAAAAAAAAAAAAAAAAAAAAAAAAAAGCCACCCACACATGGTTTGATCATATGGTCTAGGTCAAAGAAGGAAAGTTCTTGATGGCTACATTTTTACTATTATGAATTACATATTACAATGAACCCAATGTGAGATATTTATAGGATATTAAACCAAATATTAACCATAAATTAAGTCATAGTTAATAAGCTTGTAGTACAAGCAGAATACTTTACTTGTATGCCAAGAGCCTTTAATCTCAATTGACATATCTTGGTTTGTCTAAAAAAGACATCTTGAATTCAAATCCTACCTCCCCCATTGTAAATATTCATTTAAAAAGAAATAACTACTTTGCTTGTGCACCAAGTATTGTGCTTGGATTTTGACTAGGATTATGCTTCTCTCTTCCTTTATACTATCTACCTTCGACACCCCCTCAAATTCAATGTGAGAGTTTAAAGACAACTAGAATTTGTAGAGAAAGCTAGTGAAGATGAAGATGCCTTGAATATGCCTTGAATATGACCATAAATTCCCAAAATGGATGGAGAATGGACCATGTAGATTGCAAAAAATTGACTTTCACTCTTACATATAGTTAAATTTCTCGAAATATATATGGATGGCGCTCCTAAAACACCTCACATTTCATATATAACCTTATTACATTAGTTAAAATTTTATCTTTGCCCCCATTCTTGAAATCTCCCTTGATTATGACAATGAACTATAACAATGGATGAATGCCAGAAGACAATAAAGGCCTAAGAAGGCTGCATCAATGACCAAGGAGGAGTTGCTATGTTAACATGTCAGAGATGATTTTTTTTTTTTTTTTTTTTTTTTTATCATTGTAGTCTTTTGATGAAGATTTATTGTCTGGCCAAATTATAATCTTTTATGATATGATATGATATTTTGTTTACTTTATTGTTGCATTCTAGTTCTTGAGTTTGTTTAGGGTCTTTCGTTATAGAATTGAGAAAGAGGGAGATTGTTAGGATATTTATAGTATAAATAGTTATGTGTAAAAAATTATACTTGTAATGTCAAAATTTCATTGTAATTGTTTCTTAACTTATAAGAAAGCTCTCCATGGTACATATCAAGGAAATTCAGTTAAGTGAAGTTGGGACCAGTCAAGCAAAGTTACACAATTCAAAATTCTATTAGACAAAGAGTTTCTTCTAAAACTTACAAAACATTCGGTCAAGCGAGTTTGTTATGGAAATTCACAAATTGGGATTTTCTCAGTTGTTTGTGGAGCTAATCACTCCATAAGTGTTACCCATATAAGAATGAAACTAAAACCCTAATATCCGTAAGACAAAAAGCTTGATGGCCAAAGAGTGTATCATGTGAAAACCTAACCAAGTGCCATCTATTTCTTCACCCGCTCCAATTGACCAACTTTTGAGAGGAGATTCACACCCACAACACAAAGATCACTTTATTGATATTAGAGTGTTGTTAGAACCATCGAGGCAATGATCAAATCTTCAAGTAGCCATGGAGTAATCAAGAGATCGATTTGCAGTTAGCGATCAAAGTATAGCGTTGAAGAATTGTGAAGACAATGGCCAGATTAGTAGTTGCGGTAAGAGCAAGAAGCTAATATACAACGTATACGGAAGGTCTTGTAAGTTGGAAGTATTGCGACTTTTTCATAGTGGATTTGACGAGCTAGGCATGGCCTTGGAGTGTTTTTCCTTATTGGGTTTTCACTTCGTGAACAATCCATCATCTCTTGTATGTGTGAGATTGTTCATATGATTGTTTGATTTACTAATTTATCTAAATAGCACAATAATCAGATTAGTTAACTATTTGGACTGTTAATTGCCAAATAGATAAAATTTGTAGTAAAATGTGCATAGGAGTCTAAAGGTGACTTTTGGATTCCGTAAAACACTCAATTCTAGATATTCTATTTGCCTATGCGTGAATCTAATAACATGCATAGCCTTAAAACAAGCTGTGTCGTGTGTTAAGTCCGGTAAGCACGTTTTATACACCCCCCCACCCCAAAAAAAAAAAAAAAAAAGTCCAATGAGCACGTTATTTTGTTAGTTGGTCTTCGAATCCTGAAACATTCACGTGCATTTTTCTCAAATGAAAATGTTTCTAACAGTTAACCTACATTATAATGACAATAGAGAGACTATCCGGTGTGAGAACTTAAGAAAACTGTATATTGAATATAATTTCAATCACATTTTGAAAAGTACAAAAGTATTTGATGAAAACTATATATTGAATCACACTCACAATAATACAAGGGGTCACAATTTAGTGTTATTTGAATTTGATAAATTCAAGAAAGAGTTTTAATCAATTTAAACACTGTCTAACGAACAGTTGTTTTTCTTATTTTATTTGAAACTGAGACAATCCCGAACGAACAGAATTATATGTAAACCAGATATTTCTTTATTGAGCAATTTCTCTACCTCCCTCAACTTCAAGTATAAGCAGAATTCGTAAAACAGTCCAGTTATTATACCAAAAAATATCATCTGAATTTTTTCCGTCTTACTCAAATAATTTTTTGTTGCACACACTGTGTACAAAAACAAACTGCCCATTATAAATGAAAACATAATTTTTCAAGTTTTAAATCGTGACTTAAAGTTGTGTTTTTAGTTATAATGGGCAATGAACGGCAACAGGATAGAGCAGGGTCGAAGGATGAGAATTTCACCCATGCCCCACAAGGTTTTTTCTTGCTCCATCCTCGCCCCACCTCGCATGATAGGGCAAACTTTATTTCCCCCATCCTTATCGCTTAAAACACTACTCGTGTCAATTTGCCTTGCTCCACATCTGTTACAATTTTATTTTTTCTTTTATATAAAAATCTATTTCAATAATATAAATATACTAAAAATTATAAATAAATTTATCACATCAAATAAAAACTAATTTTAAGTAAGAATTGAATAATATTATTCAAATTGTTTAATAAGAAAATATCATAACCAAAAAAAAAAAAGTTTTAATATATATGCATTTAAATACATATTTTTATAGAAGAATATGCATTGAAATACTTAGTAATACAAACCAAGTTTTGTTAACACCAACAGTCTAATAGCACATAAACCTAATACATAATGGGTCCGTTTGAATTGAATTTATTATTACTGAAACTGAAAACTGAAAACACTGTAACAAAATAATTTTAAAATGTGTAAATGATTCATTTTTAATATTTTTAAATGCATAAACAGTGCTACAATATTGTTACAGTAAAAATTTTTCCCCGCACAGTACATCCATGTGATTGTACTGTTCATTGCAGGGAAGGAAAAAAAAAAAAAAATATAGTTTTGGGGGTATTTTGGTCATTTCTTAGGTTTGGGGGTATTTTGGTCAATTTTTAGGTTCCGGGCGGTTTTTTGGTAATTTTTAGGTTTCAAGGTTATTTTGATCAATTTTTAGGCTTTGGGGTTATTTTGGCCACTTTTTAGGTTTCGAGGGAATTTTGGTCTTTTTTTAGGTTTCGAGGGGTATTTTGGTCATTTTTTGGATTTCAGGGATATTATGGTAATTTTTAGGTTTTGGGAATATTTTGGTCATTTTCTTGGTTTCAGGGGGTATTTCGGTAATTTTCTATGTTTTGGGGGGATTTTGGTAATTTTTAGGTTTCGATGGTATTTTGGTCATTTTTTTAGGTTTTAGGGGTATTTTAGTCATTTTCAGGTTTCGAGAGTATTTTGGTCAATTTTTGGGTTTTGGGGATATTTTGGTAATTTTTATATTTTTGAGGTATTTTGGTCATTTTTTGGATTTTGGGGGTATTTCAATCATTTTTTATGTTTCAAGGGTATTTTTGTCATTTTTAGGTTTCGGGGTATTTTGGTCATTATTTTTTTGTTTTGGGGGTATTTTAGTCATTTTTAGGTTTCAAGAGTATTTTGGTCATTTTTGGGGTTTTGGGGATATTTAGGTAATTTTTAGGTTTTTGGGATATTTCGGTTATTTTTTGGGCTTTGGGGGTATTTTTGCAATTTTTGGGCTTCAGGGGTACTTTGGTCATGTTCTGAGTTTTAGGAGTATTTTGATCATTTCTTAGGTTTGGGGTCTTTTGGTCATTTCTTAAGTGATCTATCCTAGTGCTTTAGGTGACCTATCCCAGCGCTTTTGGAGCACTGGAATAGGTTGACCTATTCCAGCGCTTCAAAAAGCGCTGGGATAGGTCATTCTCATTCCCTTATGGAGAAAGAGTTGTCCCAGCGCTTTTAGAAGCGCCGAGACAAGTCATTCTCTATACGAGAATGGAGGGACCTGTCCCAGCGCTTTTAAAAAAGCGCTGGGACAGGTCATTCTCATTCCCTTATGGAGAAAGAGCTATCCAGTGCTTTCAGAAGCGCCGGGATAGGTCATTCTCCATACGAGAATGGTCCCGACAGGTCATTCTCCATACGAGAATGGGGAGACCTGTCCCTGCGCTTTTAAAAGCGCTAGGACAGGTCATTCTCATTCCCTTATGGAGAAAGAGCTATTCCAGCACTACTAAAAGCGCTGGAACAAGGTTATCTATTACGGCAGTTTGTAAAAATGTTAGGAAAAAAATGCTAGGACAGCTCGATTTTTTTGTAGTGATAGGTTTTACTCTCCAACTAGCTGTAACCGATTATGATGAACATTCTATCTTTAGTAAAACAAAATACAAAAGTGTTGAGATTAGAGAGTGCTGATTGGTATGAATTAACTAAGCTTTATGTACAACGAACCTTTTGTCTTTAGTAAAACAAAAAACAAAAAACAAAAAACAAAAAACAAAAGAGTAGAGATTAGAGAATGCTGATTAGTATGAAATAACTAAGGATATATATTATATCGAAAGTCGATTTCTTTTCTTTTTATTTTTTGCTATAAAGAAATCAGTCATATACCATATAAATTCTTTTCCACTTGCAAATTTTCTAATAATTGATGTCTTCTTTTCTAGTGTAATGTGATACGTTTTATTTGGCGTTATTATTTCAGTCCTCACCAAACAGTACTTACCCACTTCCTTAGTATTTACTCTTTTTAATTTGGAATAAAAATTGTTAATTTTTTTTTTATATTTTCTTTTTTTCATTTAGATGTTGACATGACATTTTAAAATATCAAAAAAAAATTATTGTAAATTCTAATTAACTCAATTGGTAAAGTCTCTGATAGTTGAATAAAATATTTGAGATTCAATCCCCGCTTACACCAAAAACCGATTGGTGTCTTGGTCTGATAATAAAGAATTATCATCAGAAACGGATATTATAGGTTAAAACTCTCTAAAAAATATATTTTATTTTAATAACCATGTGAGCTTCAATTATGGAGTACACCGTTTGCCATATAAACATTTTCCATTAGTGAATCAACAATAATGATCAAATTGACTGCAAATTAAAAATAACAAAGACTAAATTAACTGTGACCTCAAATTATAGGGACGAAAATGATATTTTCTACGTATTTTAACTGGAAAAAAAAAAAAATAAAAAAAAAAAAAAAAAAAAAAAAAAAAAAAAAAAAAAAAAACTTGCACATAAATGTAAAAAAATTGGGCTAGTTAGGACAACTACTAGACTTAGGAGGCCCCGTTTAGTAAGCCCAATTAGTCAGATTCCACAACCCAACACTCGTGTTCGGTCCATAATATGGTCAATAGCTCTAGAGAATAGGGTTACAGCAAATTTCACAATTACTGATATCACATGTTGTTATTGATTGATTAAAAAGTGATATTAGTGATGGACTTAAATAAGAAGCGATAAAAATTTGAAAACTCAATTATAATGAATTTTTTTGTATTTGTAGAAATCTTAGCATGAAGAGATGAATTCTTATTGAATTAGCACTTGACACGAGGGTGTACAATGTAATATTGCATCTTGATGATTTGATCTCTTTCTTGGATGAAAAATGCAAATTCACCATTGGATCAAATCTAAACTTGAATAAAAGGGCAGAGCAGAAGAGTCGAGCTATGGTGACAATAGCTCCCCAGGCTCCTGCAAAAACTACCTTTCCCCCATTGATGTCCTTTTCCACTGAAAAAACAAAACAAAAGGAAAAAACAAAAAACAAAAATATATATACCTCTCACTTTTTTTAGTAGTATAATTTGAAAATTACTTTCTCTTTCAATAAAGTCCAACAAATTGTTCTATTACATTTTGTATATCTAGGATTCAACTCAAATTTGAAAAGAAAAGAAAAAAAAAATCCATTTTGTGCCTCTCTCTCTCTCTCTCTCTCTCTCTCTCTCTCTCTCTCTCTCTCTCTTTTACAACTTTTTATAGGTTACACTCCATTTATAGTCGGACATCTATTTAACTAAAAACAAAAGCAACTGATACAAGACATGGCCTAATAGTGAATTGTCAATTATCAAAACAATGTAACATATTTGTAAAAATTGGAAATGAAAGATATGTACTTAGGGTAAAAAAAAAAATAAAGATTAAGTATTGTACAAATTCTTCAGAATTGGAATCTTGAGAATCATTTAGTTAATTAGTTAGAAAATAAAATGAATTAAACATAGGCGACTAATTAATATAGGAGTGTAATGCATAATAATGACTATGTTGACAACGCGACATGGCACAAGTAAGGAAGTCAATTTTGTACCGTACCAGCCGGTACGGGCAGTATATACCATACCGGCCAGTGCACCGGTACAAATTACCCCCTTGTTTTGTACCAGAAAAAATACCGACCGTACTGGCCGTACTAGCGAAATCCGACTGTTTCAGCCTGTAAATGGATACCGGGTAAGATAGAGAAATCCCAAAGAAAAATTCTCAAGAATTTTTAGAACTTACCGAAAGCTGTTGCACTTGGCCAGAGCTGGAGCTAGAGCCGGAGCTGATGCTAGCCTGCCAGGAAACCTCTTCTCGTTCTTGGTCTGTCTTCCCCCTCCCTCGACATCCCTCTATCTCGATTTCTTTGTTCATTAGTGTGCTGCGTGTAGTGGCATACGCCTCTCTCTGTGTGTTTTTATATTTGAAATGTAAAAATGTCTACTGAGAACTATGTTCGTATAACTAATTATCCATTTGGATACACTTATTTTGCGTCCACGTCCACGTTTCCTTCCTTTTTTTTTTTTTCTTTTTTTTTTCTTTTTTTTTTCAGCCGCATGTTTTGACTTTTCTTTCGTGAACAGTGCACCCATGCACTATTCACAGGTCCCAT
This sequence comes from Quercus suber, assembly GCF_002906115.3. Lineage (NCBI taxonomy): Eukaryota > Viridiplantae > Streptophyta > Magnoliopsida > Fagales > Fagaceae > Quercus > Quercus suber. The sequence goes on along the minus strand of NW_027069513.1, from coordinate 1,886,826 downwards.
AAACTTCAATTTTTAGCAACTTTTTCATTAAAAATGGGTCCTATGGCACTATTCACACATTTAAAAATTATTTTACTACAGTATTTTCAGTTTTCAGTTTCAGCAAAATAAGTTCTATCCAAACGGACCCTAAGTCTACTAATACTTTTGACAGCTGAGTAAATATTTTGTGGTTTACAGCTCACATGTAGTATTATTTTATTATTTTGAGAATACTTTTTTTTTTTTTGAGAAAAAGGTAAACGGAGAATACATTTTATTTTATATTTTATTATACTTCACTTTTAATGTTTTACTATTTTATATTATTCTTAGTTTTGATAACAATGTATTGTTATTTGTATTTGTTTATTATCATTCTTATATGTTTGTTTATGTTAAATTATATTTAATAATAGTAACATGTGTAATTATTATAATGAAGCATTGAGATAACTACAAACTCACTTTAATTGTTTGGCTTTATTTGTAAATAGAATAGTGATAGTTAGTGTACGATTATGTGTAATACTGTGTGTGCAATAATAATTTTCTTATAAATAATTTTAGTATTATTAAATAATATATGACAAAATTTTGCTCAATTACAAAAACACTGGGTGTGTTTATGTATCTCTGTGTTGATTTGTCTGCGTGAATGTGTTTGTGTGGGGTGTGTGTGTGTACATACATATATTAAATATATAAAATAAAAGTAAACCCAAAACAGTATACCGGTATTGACCGGTATCGGAAATATATTGTACCGGTGGCTAAACCGGTACGCCTCCAGTACGGTATTGACTTCCTTGGGCACAAGGCCAGTAGCCAAGCCTAAGGGTTCATTTCACATATGCCATAATGTTGTTGTAGCAAAATTCACATGTGCTAGGTTGTTAGAATTTTGGAGGGAAAAATAGATACTAGCACATGCACATGCTAAATTTTTGGAAGATGTTAAAAGTACGCCAAAATAGCACAATAGTATTGTTTATCGAAATATATATCAATCTACCACTGTTTCGAAAGTATGTAGAGATTCAATACTTTTTGGGGACCCAAGTTTTCCATGGTATTCGAGTTCATGGAACTCGAGTATCATGAAAAAATTTTGAAAATTTTTTTATAGTACTCAAGTTTCATAAACTAGAGTTCCATAAAAAAAATTTCAGAAACTTTGAAGGCTATTTTTTCAAAGAAATCGAGTTTGTGAAACTCAAGTTTCACAAACCCGAATTTCAAAATGATAATAGATTGCTAAATATTTCACAAACAATGTTATATTACAAAATATTTTGCAAAAGAGTAGTATTTGGTAGTTAAAAGTAAGTAAAAGTCAAGTACTTCTCTCTTCTCTTCTCAAAAAAAAAAAAAAAAATCTTCCCAAGAAATTCACGTTTTGCCTATAAATACCCTTGGACGTTTATTTGAACAATACATAATCTTTATCTCCACAGACACAATTATGTAGTCTTTGATCACCACCGTAACGGGGCTGCCATTCACGTTTAGGACAAACAATCCAGTCTAGCAAAACTGCTCTTAGTCATTCAACCCCCAATTTAGTTGTGTCATTGGTCAAACTCCTCTTCGGTTTTCCATTACCAAATCTATCTCCCTCCAAATTTGGTTTTCCTTCGCTAATTAAGCTCCACTCTCTCTCTACCTCCAACCTCTTTACCTTCATATCCAATGAGCTCCAAATAAACAAAAAATCTCATCCAATTTAAAAACGAAAAAAAACAAATATTTTAAAAAGGATATGGGGGATCAGAGGTCACATTTTCTCCCGAAAACATTTTTAACTGAAAATATTTTAAATCAAAAAACAATTTACAATGAAAAAAAATGGATTAGTTATAATTTTTTTTGGTCTACAAATATTCTTGAACTCATGGCCCTGCCATCAATCATGTGTTAGGGCCCACATGTTGTGAGAGGGCTATTGTATACACTAGAAGTAGAATATCCATTTTTCCTAATATGGAGGGTTATGGAGTGAGCTCAGAAAGTAGGTCCCTTACATATATCTTATTGAATATGTTATTTTCCTTTTTTTTTTTTTAGAAGAAATATGTTATTTTCCTAAGTCTACTCTAAGTGGCAAATCATTTTTATTAGGTTTTTAATAGAAAATGACAATAATGAAAACTAATTTTCAAATTGAGTCTAGTTAAATGTTACACAATTTTCCACTGTCATACTATAACTCAAAGCCTAAAATCTTGGTTAAGACTTTGCCTAAGGGGTTAATAGTTGATTCTTGGACCACAAAACCAAGAAATACCTTAAATTTATCTGCTTTGGCTCATAAGACCTTTTAGTGTGATCACCCTAGGTTAATGGTCTTACACATTTTTAAAAAAAACTAGTGTGGGTGGCACGTGCAAGGCATGTGCTACCTTTTGAGTGAGAAAATTAAGATAAAATTTTTATTTGAAGAAGTATGAAACTATATACATAAAAAATGTGTATCATACAAAGTTAATCTCATTCATATAAGAATTTTGAAACCTATTTGCTAAAGGCAATATTTACTCATTAAAAACTTTTAAGAATGAAAACAGATATCGTTATCTTAAGCAACTGAGTTTTACTAAAACCTTGTCACAATATTTAAATTTCTGCAATGAATGATGTCATATGCCACAATTGAAACTCTTCATTAAATATCTTCCACCATACACAATGAAAAGTTTTTCATTAATAGCTTCTTCTTTATCATTTTACATGAGTCTAGGTGCAATCTTTAACTTAATTAGTTTTTAATGAATACTCATTTTAGGCAAGACAAAAAAAAAAAAGATAACAAAAGGCATGCATCATTGAATTTTCCATTAGATAAATTATAAGTTTCAAAGATTTAAACATGGATAATCAATTTTTTGGTAACAAATAAAACACCTTATATTACCATTCCAACTTTTTAAGTATTACTACTATCTAAAACTCAAAATACATGAATAAATTTTTTGGGATGTTAAAATTTAGCCACTACACAATGGACTATTTTAAAAATCATAAGTTTTTATTAGGGTTTAATTGAGAGAATAGAAATATGACATATTTGCTCTTTTCCAAAATAGTAAGGGGGAAATTGTTTGATTTTAAAATTTAAGGAGGAATTGTGAACTACCCCAAATATAAAAGATGAAAAGTATTTTAATCCAAAGTGTTTTTTTTTTTTTGGTGTGTGTGTGCAAAAATATGTGTTTTTACTTAAAATTGTGCATAAAGAAAACAAAATACAAAAATTCAACCTAAGAAAAATGTACTCAAAACAGTGAATTTTTTATAATAAAAAATTGACTAATAAAAAAAATATTCGAGAAACATAAAAAATGACACAATATTTTCATAATACCTTTATAAATTTATTATATGTTACTTTATTATATGTTACTTTGATTTACTATATTGTGACAACAATAAGATGTCTTAACATTTTCACAAGAGAAATTTTATGTCCACAACATTTTCATTACAAATCATAAATAATAGGTTTTTACGGGTTGTTATTGGTGGGCAAAATAATAATTTCATTGGTAAGTTTATATTAGAATAAGAATTTACCATCTAAGATTTGTTATGAAAATGTTGTAAAAAATGTTGTGGATGTAGCACTTTTTTTTTTTTTTTAACAATACCTTTATTTTTAGTTGTGGTTGGTTTCAGTATGATATTTTATTATTTTATTTTGACATATAAGGAATTAACACCTCAACAATTGTGAAAATATTGTGACAATTTATTGTGTTAATATTGTATTATTATTATATAAGCAAGTTAAACAAAGATATTACCAACGAAAAAAAAAAGCAAAAAAAGAAAAAGAAGAAGAAGAAGAAGTTGCATGTAATAATGGGAATTTCAAGACATTTTCATTACAAATCATAAGTAGAAGTATGTTGTTATGGGTTGGTGGGCAATAAAAGTAATTTCATCACTGGTAATTTTAAATTAAAATAACAATTTACCACGTAAAATTTGTTATGAAAATGTTGTGAAAAATGTTGTGGATTTAGTACTTTTTTTTTTTCACAATACCTTTATTTTTAAGAAATGATATGTCCACAACATTTTCACAACAAATTCTAAGTGGTAAGTTGTTATTGGTTGTTATGGTTGGACAAAAAAATCATTTAAGTTGTGAATTCAAATTAAAACCGATAACAACTTGCCACTTATGATTTATTTTGAAAATGTTGGTTTCAATATGATATTTTATTATTTTATTTTCACATAAAAAATTAACACCTCAAGAATTTTGAAAATAATGTGGCAATTTGTTGTGTTAATATTTTTTTATTATTATTATTATATAAGCAAGTTCAAAAATAAATAAATAAATAAATAAGAAGAGAAAGGCAAGTAACAGTGGGATTGAACAAAACAAATTACTATAGTACAAGCACCGTAGAGCTATACCATTCATGCTTTTTATGTAAAAAAAAATAAATAAATAAAAAATTACACATGCATGTACCCCCCAGGGGCAGAGCCACTTGGCTCCTTGGGAGGGGGGGGCCATGGCCCCTCCAAAATTTTTCAAATTTCTATTAGAGTATGTAAAAAAAACTGACATGGGCCCCCACAAAAATAAATATCCCCCCCTCCCCCCCGGAAAAAAAATTATTTCAACCATTCTTCTAGAGTTCTAGTCCAATACAACTTAAAATAAAAGAAAAACCTTGGCCCATATCCAGCCCACTAGCCAGCCCCAAATCCCTAATAAAACAAAAATTTTCTCCTTTAAACTAAACTCACTTCCAGCCTAGCCCAACCCCAAATCTAAAATGCCTAATCAAACAAAACAACAAAGGCATCTTAAAATTCAATCCTCACCATTAAAAAAAAGGAGAAAACAATATGATTGTCACGCTGCCTTGTTTTTTTCTCTTCTATTCTCAATCCACACCTCCATAGTGTCACGCTTTCCTTAGAAACAATCTCCCCTTGATATATGCAATTTGGTTAAGAAATATTATCCTCAAGATTTCACTGAACAAGAACAAGAACTTTTGGAGTCTCAATTGCAACATTATGAGCTTAATGTGACAAAACATCCAAATTTTCAGAATATGAGTACAATTTCTGAACTATGTAGGGGATTAAAAATTTCAGGAGAGTCTAAAATCTATTTTTTGATTGATAGACTTATTCGTCTGATGTTGACCCTTTCAGTTTCTACAGCAACTACTAAACGAGCTTTTTCAGCTATGAAGCTGTTAAAAAAAGACTTTGCAATAAAATGGAGGATGAGCTTTGGCATATAATATGATAGTTTATATAGATAAGGAAACTGCAGGTAATTTCACTGTAGAGATGATAATGGATTAATTTTATTTCATGAAAAATCGTCGCCAAGCATGATTTGATGTGAATGTTCTTTTTTGTATATTTACATTGAATTAGACAGTTTTTTATGTTCATTAACGTACAAGAATATATATATATATATATGAAAATTGATAATTTTGTATTCAATAAACTTATAAATTATATTTAGTATATCTCTATTACAACCCAACCCCCCCCAATAATTTTTTTTTTTTTGGGGGGGGGGAGGTACTAAACATCGGCCTCAAAATATTATTTCTGGTCCGTGTTTCATTCAATATATTTCTTTCTTTGAGCATAAGGTACAAGAATATGTCCACTTCTTCAAACTGTCCTTGACAATCAAAAAGCAGCAAGAGTGTTTGCATTATTATTATTATTATTTTTTTGATGGAAAGAGTGCTTGCATTATTGATCCTATAGTTACCTTTCTTTTTTAATTGAACCACTATTTTGCAAGAAATAAAAAGAAAAGAAAGTGAAAGTGAAAGTGAAAGCACTTGTAGCATTATGGTTCTTCAAGTTTCGAGATTTCAATTACAAACTTCTCAGGTGTGGTATATGGTCCGCACCTACTTAGATCCGGCAATTGCACTTCAATACGAGGCAAGGCATTGTACTCAGAGGCTGCAAAAAAACAACCTAGCTTTGGTGGTTTGACCCACTTCAGCCCCACCTTATCACTTAAAAATCTAAGAAGCTCTTTATGTGATGTACTTTTGTTCCAAAGTGTTGGACACGATTGCCCCATCTCACCTTTCTTCCTTGGTCTTGACACCACCTGATTTTCTCCCACACATAGTGGAACTGCCTCACTAATCATGACCCCGTGGCCTCCATCACCAGCAATTTCTTGCAACTCCTTTGCAAACTCAAGAGCCCTCAACACATCAACCATTTTGGGTCTTTGATCTCTATCTTCACACACACATTTATATGCGATATTTGCATACATCTTCAAAGACTCCGGTGACATTTGATCAATCAGATGAGGATCAATGATCTGATCAAGTTTACCTTCTTCAAAACACAAACTGGCCCAAGAGGCCAAACCTTGTTGCTCATGATCTAAGCCCACATCCACTGCTGGTCTAGCACACAACACCTCAAACAACACCACCCCAAATCCATAAACATCAGACTTTACACTTAAATGGCTGGTCCAAAAATACTCGGGGTCCATATACCCAAACGTTCCCTTCACATCAGTAGTGACGTGGCTCATTGACAGTCTTGTAGGGCCCAATCTTGAAATCCCAAAGTCCGAAACTTTGGGTACCCAATTTTGGTCCAAAAGAATGTTGCTAGTCTTGACATCGCGGTGTATGATTGCGTGCTCCTCACCTTCATGAAGGTACAATATTCCCCGAGCAGCACCAATGCAAATCTCCAACCTCCGCTTCCATGACAATGGAGGATTATCTGCGTTGTAAAGATGATCATGAAGTGCTCCGTGAGCCATTAACTCATATACAATGATCATGACCCGTTCATCGTTGCAGTAACCTATCAAAGATACCAGATGGGGGTGGCGAAGCTTTGAAAGCATTTCGACCTCTGTCTGAAACTCATGAAACCCTTGTCTTGAAGTTCGCCCAAGAACCTTGATCGCAACTGGGGTGTGTTCACGATCGATATGACCTCTCCATACATGACCAAAGCCGCCTTTTCCAATGATAAGGTTCTGGTCAAAGTTGTTTGTGGCAGTCTTGATTTCTTGGAGAGTAAAGCGACGGCCAAGTGCTTGTAGAATCGGTGGTGGCTCGCTTTTGATGGACTTCGTTCTCATCCTTCTCCAGATAATTGTTAAGCACAAGAGAAATATGACAGATATAACACCTACAGTGGCTTCAATGTAGATTACTGATTTTGTGCCGCCCTTGGAATACTTGCAAGGTAGTGGTTGTGGGGCAGGTGATTTGAGCGGGGAAGGCGAAGGAGGGTGTGGAGCTTCAGGATTGGGAGCCGCGAGATTGGCATCAGAGTTATTCAATTTGAACAACTCGAGACCATTGAGGATAGCATCAGAATAACCAGAACTTGAATTAGCATTAGGACGAAGCTCTATAAAGAGAGGGGTCTTACCATTACTCTTTTTATTTGGTATCTTCACAACATAGTCCCTATATACCGGAATGCCTTGCCCACCGCTCCAAGTGATAACATCAGCAGAAATCTCCACTGTCTTATTTCTTATGGAAATTCGGAACCCTTTGTTACTTCTCTGCTTTACCTCCTGTTGGATTTTACAGAAGTGGAGTCTCACGAGGTATTTGAACCCCGAGTCCACTGGCAATCTCCAAGTAAGATTGTACCGTTTGTTGTCTTCCGATGTTCTTGTAATTCGGGCGGTCTGATAGACTTCCTTTGGTGCTGTGTAAGGAGGTATGCTTGTGTAGTTGATCTGAATTGCCCCATTACTAATAGAGTTCACATTTGAAGCAAGAAAGAAGTCGGTGTCATTAAGCCATTTCCGAAAAAGCTTGCCGGAGTCATTTATTGGTGAAATGGAGTGCCCACCTACGTTTAGTCGGTAAATCATCTCAAGAGCACTGTTGTTTTGGATATGGAATTGAGAGTAATTGCCGACTAGAGGTACACCTTTGTCCCCAGATTGACTGTAATAAAGGCTGGTGGGCATCGAGACAATTTCAATCCCATTTATAAATGCATATGAAGCATTTATAGATGGAGTGAAGGTTATGTTCAGTGTCTGATCCTGTATCACATTCACGCAAAATTCTTTGACAAGGGATTTTGATCCTATACTGAAGTTGCTAAGTAGAGTGAAGGGACCAGTAGTAACAGTGAAAAAGGCCTTAGACATATCGAAATTATCATGGTATGTAGAAGGGTTAAAGTACAATCTTAAGAATTTTTGGCCAGGACTAACACGAAATGTGTAGGTGAATTGAGAATGAAAGATTCGAGCGGTTTTGTAAGGGTCACGATCAATGGATGAGCCATGGGGATTGGAGAGTATAAAGGTGTTATTAGATTGTTCTAAGGAAACAAATTTTGAGTGAATAACTACATCGCCAGTCCACTCTCGACCATCTGGGTCAGTTGAGATGCCGGAGGAGCCACAGTTAAGCATGATATCATTGATGGAGGAGTATGTAGGGGAGGGCTTAGCAATGACTGTAATTGTTAGGTAATTGAAGAAGGATACTGAGAATAGGTAAATGTAAAATCTACAGGAGTTTTGCATGGTATTCTGTGATAAAACTTAGAAGTGTATGCGAAGCTGCGTCTGCGAGCGATATAAAAGATGTACATCCTAGTGGAAGTGTACATAGCAGTGCGCGGGGAAGCCCGCGTGGATGGTCAAGAGAACCGTGTGGTTTCTTTTTGGATATAGAGATGGCTACAATTATTCTTTGGAAATGGGAGATTGGTGACTCTTGGTCCCTACGACAGCCAAAAGGTGGGACTACTTAGTTGATTAGTAAAAGTATTCGTCAAAAAGCACACCATGTATAATATTTTTAATTATTAGTCAAAAGCACACTAAAAATAAAGTTACAAAGAGTGTGGAAAACTAACCAGCACGTGAAAGAAGTTCTTTATTATTGCCACAAAGATGCTGGAGTTGATCTTCAAACCTTAAAGCAATAACGCAAATAACAAAACAAAGAGTTGGGTTGTTGTTGGCATATTAACAATTTAAATTTTAGTATAAATATATTTTTTTTTAGAGAGTTTCAATTTATGGCATTCCCTCTTTTAATAGTATTTTATCATTAAACTAAGACACTAATCAATTTTTGGTCTAGACAGAGATTGAACACATAATTTCTTATTCAACTATTAGAGACTATATCAGTTGAGTTAACTGGAACCTACAAACTCAAATAAATATTAAAAGTACTACCAAAATTTCTAAGATAATTAAACACTTAGGATCCATTTGGATATAGTTTATTTTACTGAAAATTGAAAACACTGTAGCAAAATAATTTTTAAATGTGTAAATAGTACCGTGAAACCTATTTTTAATGAAAAGTTGCTGAAAAGTGAGGTTTGTGGGTTCCATGAACAGTACACGGGATACACTAGTGTGCTGAAAAGTATCTGAAAAGTCAAATATTACGTCTACTGTTCATGAACAGTGCATAAACAGTAGCTGAAATAGTGAAACTTGTCTCCTGAAACGCGTGCCAAAAAAAAAGAGGAAAACGCAAAACTTGAAACGCCAGACGCAGATAATTTCTATCCAAACGTGCACTTAATTATAAACCCACGTTTTATTTTTTTATTTCCTACAAGACTCCTATCTTAAGCACACATTCTCAACCAATTAGTAATGTATGAAACTTATCTCATGGAGCTTAGCTATAAGGGCAAAACTGGAGCAATGTCTCTCGTCAAGCCAGGGGCAAAGGGGGAGTTGAGGGAAGATGGTAATAGTGTGTTATGACTCACTTATGTTATTCCCATATTCCATGTCAATAATATGGCCCTCAACATCTTTTTTGATGAATAATAAAATTGTATTAAATAAAATAGAGCCCCTATATATGCATTGAATTTAGTAAACAAGCTAGTGATTGTTTCTTGTTACAATTTGAATGAAGTTATGAAGTGTGCAACAAGTTCTCGTTACATTCCCTTGGTGACATCTATATCTATATATATCTAAAAGCTGAAGCGTAACATTTATTATTACTACACTTCAGTTGAGTCACATCAGCGTCCACGTCATTATCATTTTTCTTTTCAATTTTCCTATAATTTTTTAACGTTTACTCTTTTTTTTTTTTTTTTAATATTTACACTTTTTCCAACCTTTCTTTATCCCTTACCTTTTCATCTCTCAACTACCCACTACCCTCTACCTTAACATCACTTTTCATCTCCCCACTACCCTCTACCTTAATATCATTCTTCATCTTTCCCTTCATTTTCCTTCTTTTTTTTTTTTTTTTCCTTTTTGTCCTTTCTTATTCACAACCTCTTACTATAAATTTGTTATTCTTCTCTTCCATTCTGTACCTACTTTTCCCTCACAAAAAAGTTCTCTCTCTCTCTCTCTCTCTCTCTCTCTCTCTCTCTCTCAATTTTTTGTGGATTTTTTTTATTTTTCTTTCATCTTTGCTTCAGGTTGATAAATTGTTGTGTTCTTTAGAACTTTATATTGAGTTGATGCATTTAGTTTTGTATATTAAGTTTTTTTTTTCTCTCTTAATTGTTAATTTTATTACATGTGTTTTTCTTTAAATTCTTAGTTTGGGTTGCTTTGAATTCACCTATTTAGTTGTTCTATAAATGTTATTTTTGTACAACATGACATTTTTTCTACAAAATTCCTTTTAGACTTGATACGTTATCTTTTCATTTGATTTTTTTTTTTTTTTTTTTATCTCCTTATGTGTAGTGATTCACTTCTAACAAAAATTATTCTATTTATATATTTGGGAATCTATTTCTTCTTAATTCCAATAGTTTAAATTTTGTATGAGCCATAAGGAACAAAGGGGTCCATAATGCATTCATGTTCTCCTTGTATCGTGATAAATCTGAGTAGTAGAATAGTGTTGTTTAATTTACCACTATTACATATTTTTTCCTAAAAGCTACATACCATCGATCATAACACTAAATGGATATTTCAAAGTTCATTTACATGATTACTTTGCTGTGTGGTGAGTTGAAACATTGTTGGGTAATGATGTATGTTAGATTGTTTGTGTAGCCTTTTGACTTGCAAAGGGTAAGTACTAATTTATGTTAAGTTTTTGTTTTTGGTATTCTTTAGAGCTATAATGGTTGATAGGTCTAATGAGGTTCCATTAATTTATGCGAGGCTTCAATGTCACCCAAATGACAAGCAATAAAACAAGACAATTCATGTTCAGCTTTCAGGTTTATTCTTTCCAAAAAAAAAAAAAAAAATGATTAGCTTTCTAGTAACCACCAATTTGTTTTGTTAACTCAACATCATAAAACAACTTTAATTTAGTTATATGGATAGGGTTTATCATTTTTCGTGATATATATATATATATATTCAAGCTAAAATCAATAGCACTACCACAATTGACCATTTAAATTCAGTCATATCCTCCATATCATTAAATTATTAATATTTTCTCTCATTTTTTTTTTTAATTTTTAAAAATTAAACATATAATGTTTTAATTAAATACAAATAAATAAAAAATTCCTTATAAAATCGTACTTTGTTTTTAACATTTATGCTTTATCCAACATTTCTCATTCCTTTCACATTTGCATTTCCCCACTACCCTCTATCTTAATAACACTATTTATCTTTCCCTTTATCTTCATTTATTTTGTTTCTTCTTATTCTTATCCTCCTATTATAAATTTTTTATTATCTTTTCTATTCTATATTTCTTTGCATAATTTTCCCTCACAAAAATTATTATTTCCCTCTCTCAATTTTTTGGTGAGTTTTTTATTTTTCTTGCATCTCTGCTTTAGGTTATTAATTTTTTGCATTTTTAATAACTCTACTTTGAGTTGATGCAACTTAATTCTGTGTTTTATTTTTTTTTTCTTTTTTCTTTTTTGTTCTCTTTGATTGTTAAATGTTATCCTATTGCATTATAAAGAATATAATATTATTTTATTACATAGCATGATTTGGATAATTTTATTACATAGATGAATGTATGTAATTGAAAAGTTCTTTAAAACCCATTGGACAACTCCCACCTCAAAAGTCTTGCATATCGAATCTCTCAATACAGAATGGAGGTGAAAAAAAAAAAAAAAAATCCCATAGTGCATGGTTAACGTGAGTCAACCAAATAATAGCCACCTAGCATGCGAACATGCCCCCCAGAGAGAGAGAGAGAGAGAGAGAGAGAGAGAGTTTCAGCCATAGTGCTGAAGCATTAGGTCTCTCTCTCATTCTTTGATCAATTTTAGCATGTATTTATTCAATAAACACAAAATTTTCGGTAGTTCATAAAAAGCAAAAGCCAAGTTAGCACTAAGAAGTGCAAACCTAGCCAAGAAAATCCAGGTAAAAGCCCTGTAAGTGAATGCGATATTTGAGCAATGGACAATTTGATATTTAAAAGAAAGTTATTGCAGTTAATCAAGGTAAACAACAAAAATTTATTATCAAATCTGAAATTGCTTATTGATATATTTGGATAGATAAACTTGGAGTTCAATGGAAAAGGATTAAGCCGGATGGATATTTGGAGGTTGAAAGGGGAAAAATCTCTTAAGCCCAAGTAGACGGATCCATCGTTTGCACGGCCCTATATGGACGGACCTATTGTGAACGGGCCGGACACAGACGGGCTGAATTATGCTGGGCTAGATTGTCCATGGGCCTGTTGAGCCCCTAAGGAGGGATATTTTGGCCCATTCTCGTAAGAGCCCAAATAGAGTCCTTGCGCTAGTAGGACTTCGGAGATCTGGTATACTTGGTAAAAATCTTCCGCGTAAGGAGGAGACTTGTTCATCACGTTTTGGACTCCATATATTATTATTATTATTATTATTATTATTATTATTATTATTATTATTATTATTATTAGATAACTCTAAAATAAATTATCACGCACAACGCAAGGGCCTGCAACTAGTTATATCTAAAAACTGAAACGTAATATTTATTATTGCTATACTCCTATTGAGCCACATCAATAGTCATGTTATTATTTTATTTTCATTAATAAAAAATATATTTCACTTTAGCTTCCATAACACCTATGACTCTCTATCTCCACTATTTTCAACTTCCCATATAAGTTTTTTAATGTCTCAATCTCTCCATCTCTTCGTTTCTTGCCTCTTGCTCTCTTTATTGAATCCAATCAGCTCATACATGTTCAATTGCCACAGCCCCTATAAAAACAAAGAGATAAAACCAAATAGAAGATATATAAATCGTTAGACGTCCTCTGTCTCTCTTAACCAGAAGGTGAATAGTTTTGAAATTAACTCTAGCCAATATAGAGCTCCTTTCATAACAACAAGCCTATATTCTTGGTAAACTAAAGACACAATGCTTTGTCTCTTGGTAGTTACAAATTTTTTTGCACGTTACATATTTCTTTCCTTAAAAAACCAAAAACAACTTCTTTCTTCTCCCTCTCTCTCTCTATACGTTATTTTTCATCTCTCTTATGCCCTCTTTACTGTATTTCTTGTGACAACTTTGAGACAATTCCTCCATACAAGTTATTTGCAAGCAAAGCCTCAAAAGCAAGAACATTGTCAAGCCAACACACACCTTCAATGGCATTTCAGCACCATAACACCACTAGCACCACATTGCTAAAGGTATTTTCTTATACACACGAATTTTCGCAATAATTATGATTTAGGTTTGATTATTATGAACTTCTTAGTTTTGATTTACATATCCAGCCTAGATTTGGTTTTGATTAAGGTTTAAAATTTAGAATTGGTTTGAGAGAATTAGAAAGGTGAGAAAGAGATTGTCTCTTGGTGGTTACAATTTTTTTTGCACGTTACATATTTCTTTTTGCAAAAAACCAAAAACCACTTATCTCTCTCTCTCTCTCTCTCTCTCTCTCTCTCTCTCTCTCTCTCTCTCTCTCTCTCTGTACGTTATTTTCCCTCTCTCCTCTACTCTCTTTACTCTGTTTCTTGCGACAATTTTGAGACAATTCCTCCACACAAGTTATTTACAAGCAAAGCCTCAAAAGCAAGAACATTGTTAGGCCAGCACACACCTTCAATGGCATTTCACCACCGCAACACCACCAGCACCAAATCAGTAAACGTATTTTCTTATATACACAAATATTCACAATAATTATGATTTAGGTTTGATTATTATGGGCTACTTAGTTTTGATTTACATATCTAGCCTAGATTGGGTTTTGATTAAGGTTTAAAATATAGAATTGATTTGAGAGAGTTAGAAAGAGAAAGAGAAAGAGAAGGGCACCATTGGAGGGCTCTAAAACACCAAAGAATGAAAAATAAGCAAAGGGTTGTTATTGGTCTCCCTCAACCCATGCCAAAAAAAAAAAACCACACAGTTAGCCCTTCTCTTTAAATCAATTTGCTTTCCTCCCCCTTTATGTTTACAATTATATTCGTTTCACTTTTTAATTTTTATTTTCATATGCTAGAAATTTACATATTTCTTTAATATATTTTCTAAATAACTTTTCATTATTCAAATTTAATCTTCTCTGAACTATTAGAGGCCCCCACTTTTTTTTTTTGGACGAGTTTAAACACTAAAAAGACATTTTCTCTTCTACCTCTCCATAGCAATCTCTTTCCATCATTTTTGGGGTTTCTTATTAATGTGTGTTTGATCTATGTATTTTGTTATTGTTGATGAGATTTGAGGATACTCTTTTTGTTTATCTGTTAAAGAATACAACTTTGTATTTGTTAGAATTATTAAACTACTACTACTTATTGGGTTGTGTTTAATGCATTTTGTGATTTGCCCTTTACTTATAGGGCCAAGGCGAACTTGTCACCATCTCTCACCAAAGCCACTGCAAAACTAAATAGAGGTAATTTAAGATTAACAGGTTGCTTTCTTTTCTTTTTTTGGGAATTTAAATTTTTTAAGATGAAGGCATAGATATATATTAAAGTTACAATATGGCAAAGGCAAACTAAAAAAATTTACAACATAATTTATTAGATATAGGCAGCCAACTTCTTACAAGTGAGAGAGACTACAACGTCAATGAAGCTGTTCTAAAATATTAATCTCCACCTATTCCTATGACACGTATTTTGGTAGTAAACTTGGGATTGTTTGGATTGACAATTAGAACATTAACAAATGGGGTAATTAGACTTAACCCACCTGTGGGTATGCTGGTTTTAACATTGGTTACTTGTGTTTTGGTGTTTACTTAACCTACTTGTGGAACCCTCCGTTAGTTGTTTGTAACCCACCTCACCCATTCCGTTTGTAAATATCATTTACCATATAATCCAACTTTTAGAACACCCTCTCAAGACTCAAGACATTGCTTCAACAAAAACCCTAGATTAGTAATCGTTTATGATGAAAATTGAAATCTTAAGACTCACAACGAAGTAGTAATTATTTTAGTTGGTTCTTATTTTGGGATTTGAAGTTGATTTCATCATGGACTCTACTTGGTTCTTATTTTGAGACACATCGAAGGTATGTTTCTGAACTAGGGTTCATATTTTTGGATCAATTGATAGATTAGTGTATGTTAAATGTGTTAATTAATTTAGGGTTTTAGTCAAATATTGTAGATTATCGAAGGCAACATTTTTGTATTGTAATGTTCACAAAAATTTCATCTCATGTTCTACTATAGGATTTCAGTGTGTCTATTTGTTATGGTCCTTAGGGATTTTTTGGGTTTCTATTGTAATAGATTGTTTTCTGTACGGTGTGTTAGTTGTGGTCCCTAAGGAAACAATTTTATTCTTCCCTATGTACCCTATCAACCTTTATCAAACTATTTCGGGAAAAAAAAAATCATTTTTTGTTTGATTGTGTTTGACTTTATGCAAATGGGTGATTTTGCTTTCACATTAAAAGTACATTATGATGGGAAATTTGAGTGCAAACCACAGTTGCAGTATGTAGGTGGCCAAATGGGTGTAGTGTTTAAGGTAGATCTTGACTACTTAAGTAGGTTTGAAATACATGATCTATGTGTGAAGGCTGGAGCACTAGTTGGTTGTAAGGTGCATTACTTAATACCAGGAGTTGACTTAGAGCATGGTTTGAGGTTGCTTCCTGGAGATAGTGATGATAAAGTTATGTATATGTGTAAAATACACAAAGAATGGCCAACTGATACAATTACTTTGTACACAAAAGCAGGGGTTCAACCTAATAGTGTTGAGTTACCTGAGGTGGACAATGGTGAGCTTGCTGTGGTGGAAGAAGATGTGTTGATTGATGATGATGTGGAGTTGGAGGAGGATGATAGGCATCACTTTTATGGCTATGATGAAGTTGCTATATACAATGATGATGGGCAACATGCACCCCACCATGAGCAAATTGAGAGGAATAATGATAGAAAAAATGAAGGTCAACATGAGAATGTTGACCAGAATGAGGGACCTAATTGGTTAGATGAGAGGTTTAAGGGACTAGATTTTGAGGATGATGTGTTTGGAGTAGGAAGTGAAAATGCTAAACATGCATAAACCCTCAATTCATAAGAGGGATAATGGTCCCCAACTTAAGCAAACTATGAGGAATAATGCAAATCATGCTGAGCCATCTAGCAGACCTCAACCTGCACAGCCCCCAGTTAATGATCCTAAATGGTATGAGCCTATTGTTGATGGTGATGACCTTGGAAGTGTACAAGGTTCAGATGATGAAGGGAGAGTGATATTCCCTGAATATAATGAGAAGACCTTCATGAAGAACCCAGTCCTATTTAAAAGTATGAAATTTCCTAACGATAAGGTATTTAGGAAAGCTTTGAAGGAGTATGTTGTGAAGAAACCTATGAACATCAAGTTTAAGCTGAATGAGAAAAACAAGATATCTGTATATTGCAAAAATGAGTATGGGTGGAAGGTGTATGCATCCACAATCACTGGTGAATCTACTTTCCAGATCAAGACCTTATTTCCAAACTGTACATGTGGTAGGACATTAAAAAAAAAAACCAGTGCACATCAACTTATATGGCTAAGAAATATCTGGATGATTTCAATAAAAATGATAAATAGTCTGTTGAAGTTATACAACACCATGTTAGGAAACATCTAGTAGTTGACATGTCTGTGAACCAAGTGTGTAGGGCAAAGCAAATGGCCAAAAGTTTCCTTAGAAGGGATGATGCTATGCAATACACTTGGTTGAGGGATTATGTAGAAATGATTCGTATAACTGATATAGATAGTAAGGTGATACTTCAATCTGAAATGGATGATGAGAACTCACAGCCAAGGTTCAAGAGAATGTATGTGAGGTATAATGCACAAAAGGTAGGGTTTCTGAGTGGCTGTAAACCACTAATAGGATTAGACAGGTGTCACCTGAAAGGGAGGTTTGGTGGTCAACTCCTATCAACCACTGGGAAAGATGGGAATGGTAACATCTTCTCAATTGCTTTGGTCGTGGTGAACAGGAGAATAAGGAGTTATGGTTGTGGTTTTTGCAGCAATTTGCAGATGATATTGGCAATTCAGATGAAATGAATATGATTTTCATTTTTGATAGACAAAATGTATGAAAACTTCAACATTTTTTCCTTTTCTTTTAATGTTTATGGTGGGAAATGTGGTACCATTCTCAACCACTCTTTTTTGTTTTGTATGAAATGCAGGGATTGATTCTTACAAAATAGTTTTTCTTCTCAAGAGTTGAGCATAGGTTTTATGTTAAACACATTTACAACAACTTCAAGATAGACTTTATGGAACAACTCCAAGATAGACTTTAAGGGACTAGAGTTGAAGTCTACTATATGGAAGTGTGTTGCAGCCACAACTATTAGAGAATTTGAACAGAGAATGGAGGAGATGAAAGAGTTAGATCATGGAGCTTGGGAGTACTTAGCCAACATAGACCTAGCCCAATGGAGCATGTCTCATTTCAGCAGCAGAGCTTTATCAGACTGTTATGTGAACAATCTGAGTGAGTCTTTTAATTCAATAATTTTACATGTAAGGGATAAGCCAATTGTATCAATGCTAGAATGGATTAGGACTAGATTGATGAGTAGATTGTACATTAAAAGAGTTGGTATTGAAAGATATAAACATGACATATGTCCAAATATTAGAGATAAGCTTGAGAACTTGAAGTTAGAAAGTAAGGGTTTCTATGCTACACCATCTGGTAGATTCATTTATGAAGTTGATAATGAGTATGAGAGACATGTAGTGGATTTGCCAAGGAAGGCATGTTCATGTAGACTATGGGATTTAAATGGAATTCCATGTAAGTATGATGTAACAGCAATTTACAAGAACCTTAAGCAACCAGAAGAATATGTACATCCATGTTATTTGAAGGATGCATACAAGGCTACTTACAAGGAGATTATTCCTCCACTGCCTTGACAGAGTGAGTGGATTAAGACTGGTCTACCTGCTTCTATTGCTCCAATTGTATACAAACCACCAAGCAGGCCACCAGTGTTAAGAAAGAAGGGTGCTAATGAGCCAAGAAATCCAAATAGAATGTCTAGGATGTATAAATCTGTTAGATGTGGTAATTGTAAATTGGTGGGCCATAACTCAAGGCGATGCAAGACTAGCAAAACAGGTGAGACCCCATGGGAAAGGAGAGTGAGGCTGCAAAGAGGAAGATCAGTAAGTGACCTTTCCTTCAATATAATTTGAGCTTAAAACTAACATATAGAACTGATACTGTGTACTTTTTTTTTTTTTTATAGGCACAAGGCAGTAGCAGTGAAAACACTTCTCAACCTACAAGATATCCACCTCAAGCGAGCCAACCTAATCAAAGACCACCTCAACCAAGCCAACATACTAAATACCACCTCTAGTATATCAGCCATATTCTCAAACAAGTTCTAGCAATCAACCCCCATCTAATCAGCCAACACCCCATACGAGAGCACCACTAACAAGAATATCAACATGGTTTTCAAGCAGCCAACCTTGTACCCATCAGCCTAGAGAGACATGTTATTTAAGAGAATCACTAATTCAAGTATAATTTAACTTCCCTGAGATGTGACTTCAATCCTAGTATATTGCAACTACCTAACCAATAGTCTTGTATATTATTTCAGCCTAAAGATTTGAGGTCTTCTAAAAGGATTAGAGGAAATGATGGACCAAATGGTGCTATAGGAAGGCCTTCTTCAAGAGGTTCAAGAGGGAGGACTAGTACAAGAGGGCATCATTAAGCATGAGAGCAGAAAGGTCTGGAGCAAGGCCATTAGTACATACACTTGCTAGGAGCAAGAGCAAAGATAAAGATAATGATGATTGCAAGAATGTGATTTACTCACTTTTTGTTAACTTTTTGCGTGTGCATAATAGTGCACTACAATAGGTTTGGAAAAACTTTATGTCTATGTTGGGTTTAGGGTATTGAAATGTGTGTTGTTGACAAGTTATTATTGCGTTTGGTAGATTTATGTGTGGCAGACAATTTATTATTATATTTGGCAGTATATGTCATTGTTATTAGATGATCCATACTTTTGTGGTATCATATGGACAAATTAGGTTGAAGTTAGAAAAAATGTTTATTTTGTGTACATGGTCCATACTTTTGTGGTACCATAGTTTTCTGTGCATGGTGCACTAATACAGTTGTGAAGATTAATGAATCAATTTTTGTGGCTAGCCTGTTATTCGCATTTGTTTTGTTACTCTTCATCTGTGTCTAAGTTTGCAAATTGTCTAACTAACAAATTGTGTCTAAAATTGTCAATTCTGTACCAAATGGCCAATTGTGTACAATGATCAGTTGTGTCTACAAATGACCAATTGCGTCTACAATGATCAATTCTGTATACAATGAACAATTGCGTCTAAAATGACCAATTATGGATACAACAAGTTCCAGAACCCCATTTCATTTCAAATTGTTGGCCACTAACAACATTCATTACAAATTCCAACTAACAAAATTCATTACTAACAACTTACATAACATTTACCCACTACTCCCATAAACTTAGAAATTATAACAACCTCAATGGCTTTACTCCAACATCCTTAAACCAACCACAAAATATAAGGAATAACATAAATAAATAAATAAAACTATGACACAACCAAGGCAACTCCATATTGTTTTGCTCTTTCTTTGAAAACTATTTCTCTCAATATTGCCTTTTCTTCTCTTCTCTTAGCTATTCTTTCCCCCTCCTTTGCTTTTTATTCCATATCACAAGCTAGCTTCTCCCTATCACTAGCAGTCTTTGCCTCCCTATCACTAGCAGTCTTTGCCTCCTTACTTCTTCCTACAAACACAAATAATAATTACCCAAAATTTTACACTATTGCATATGTTGAAAATAAAATCATTTTCCAAAATAACTCAAATCATTGTAAAAGCAACATCCAAAAGACCTTGTCCCAAAGTCAGATAGTGTCAAAGAGGTCATTGGTGCACTTCTCTCTCTAGAACAAAAATCCTGGCTAGAACTCAAGTAAAAATCACTTGATGAAGTCATAATGCAAGGAGATCTTTGATTCCTACTACCATAACATATATAAAATAAAATAAAAAAGAAGCTAAAACTCAGACTAAATTTTTCAAAAAATGTTTTAAACCCTATAACACTAACTTGCCGGTGTGAAAGGACAATGATGGTAAAAAATTGTATCCCCTTACTCGAAATCAATACCAGATGTTGGATCTCACAATCTATTGAACCCGAAATGTGATTTTAGTAGCTTTTGTGGCCATATATGTTGTTTTCTTGTGTTCTTCTTCATGGATTTTTGTTCGAGCAATGTCTTGAGTCTTGAGAGGGTGTTCTAAAAGTTGGATTATATAGAAAATAATGTTTACATACGGAATGGGTGAAGTGGGTTACGGAGGGCTGATGGAGGGTTCCGTTGGTGGGTTAAATGACAAACTCCAAAAATAGGTAGGCAATGATAAAATCAGTCTAACCACAGGTGGGTTAAGTCTAACTACCCTTAACAAATATGCTCTTAGTTCTTTATGAGATGTATTCATGTTGACTGTGATATTTCTCTGTAGAATGATGAATAGAATTGAGAAGGAGAAAAAATTGTTTAGAAGCCACTGAGAGTAAGGAAGAACCCATATAGTTGCTGCATTTGGATGATTCAAAAGTTATGTTGACATGTACTTATGCATTAATTTGTTCGTTTTCTTTTGGAAAATTTTACATTTTTAAGGTTCTTGAGTAAAGGATCTATGGGGCTTTTTTTTTTTTTTTTTTGGTTATGTGTATATGTGTGTTTAAATGTGCTACGCATTCCGATTTTTGGTATTATTCAATTTTGAGTAAGGTTCTTGAGTAAAGGATCTATGGGGCTTTTTTTTTTTTTTTTTTGGTTATGTGTATATGTGTGTTTAAATGTGCTACGCATTCCGATTTTTGGTATTATTCAATTTTGAGAGGTAGGTGTTAAATTGTGTTTATGTTTTAGCAATCTAACATTGATCATCTTGAATGTCATTTTATATATATATATATATATTTAAGCTAAAGCATAGCATTTATTGTTGCTATACTCCAGTTGAGTCATATCAGCATTCACGTTTTTATCTTTTTTCTTTTCAATTTTCCTATAATTGTTTTTAATATTTATTTTTTTAATATTTACACTTCTCCAACCTTTCTCCTTCCCTTACCTTGTCATCTACCCACTACTTCTTCAACTTTTCTCCCTCCTTACCTTTTCTTCTTCCCACTACCCTCTACATTAATATCATTCTTCCTCTTTTCTTTCATCTTTCTTTATTTTTGTCTTTTCTTATTCACACCCTCTTACTATAAATTTGTCACTATCTCTTCCATTTTATGCATAGTTTTCCCTTAAAAAAAAAAAAGTTCTCTCTCTCTCTCTCTCTCTCTCTCTCTCTCTCACAATTTTTTGGTGGATTTTTTTTTCCTTGTATCTCTACTCTAGGTAGGTTGATAATTTTTTTATATTCTTTAAAACTCTACTTTAGGTTAATGCGATTTAGTTTCGTTTTTTATTTTTTATTTTTTTTGTATATGATTGTTAAATTCTATCCTATTACGTTATAAAGAATTAAATATAACATATAAAAATATAATATTATTCTTTTACATAGCATGATTTAGATAATTTGGTATTTATTGTTTTTTTAATTTTTTTTTATTCTCTTTGATTGTTGAATTTTATCTTATTGCGTTATAAAGAATTAAATATAGCATATAAAAATATAATATTATTCAATTACATAGCATGATTTGGATAATTTGGTATTTATTGTAATTTAAGATTTATTCTATTACACAACATGATTTTTTATAGTGCTCAATTTAGATATTAAACTATGAGACTTTACTAATTTTTGTTTTTTTTTTTTTAATCTTTTGTGGTAGACAAAGTACTCATAGCAGTTGTATTAAAAGTACTCTATCATGCTATTTGTAGGTGAAGAATTTGTTCCTCCCCACATCTAATTGTTGTCCTCCGCGGTGCCTGGCGCGGTGCGGTTTTTGCCCCTCGTCCCCGAGTGCAGGCAGCCAAGGGGGGTTTCATAGTCTCAGCCCCAAGCCTGGAATCCCATATCGGTTAGAGAGAGCGCCCCACTACCCTTTATAACGCTTCAGGAGCTTGGGTAGTGTACCACTACTCACGCGTGAGTAGTGGTACACTACCCAAGCTCCTGAAGCGTTATAAAGGGTAGTGGGGCGCTCTCTCTAACCGATGTGGGATTCCAGGCTTGGGGCTGAGACTATGAAACCCCCCTTGGCTGCCTGCACTCGGGGACGAGGGGCAAAAACCGCACCGCGCCAGGCACCGCGGAGGACAACAATTAGATGTGGGGAGGAACAAATTCTTCACCTACAAAAAGCGCTTTTTGGGGTTAGGATGAGCCTTAGCTTGCCTCCGCCCCATCTAATTGTTGTCCTCCGCGGTGCCTGGCGCGGTGCGGTTTTTGCCCCTCGTCCCCGAGTGCAGGCAGCCAAGGGGGGTTTCATAGTCTCAGCCCCAAGCCTGGAATCCCACATCGGTTAGAGAGAGCGCCCCACTACCCTTTATAACGCTTCAGGAGCTTGGGTAGTGTACCACTACTCACGCGTGAGTAGTGGTACACTACCCAAGCTCCTGAAGCGTTATAAAGGGTAGTGGGGCGCTCTCTCTAACCGATGTGGGATTCCAGGCTTGGGGCTGAGACTATGAAACCCCCCTTGGCTGCCTGCACTCGGGGACGAGGGGCAAAAACCGCACCGCGCCAGGCACCGCGGAGGACAACAATTAGATGTGGGGAGGAACAAATTCTTCACCTACAAAAAGCGCTTTTTGGGGTTAGGATGAGCCTTAGCTTGCCTCCGCCCCATCTAATTGTTGTCCTCCGCGGTGCCTGGCGCGGTGCGGTTTTTGCCCCTCGTCCCCGAGTGCAGGCAGCCAAGGGGGGTTTCATAGTCTCAGCCCCAAGCCTGGAATCCCACATCGGTTAGAGAGAGCGCCCCACTACCCTTTATAACGCTTCAGGAGCTTGGGTAGTGTACCACTACTCACGCGTGAGTAGTGGTACACTACCCAAGCTCCTGAAGCGTTATAAAGGGTAGTGGGGCGCTCTCTCTAACCGATGTGGGATTCCAGGCTTGGGGCTGAGACTATGAAACCCCCCTTGGCTGCCTGCACTCGGGGACGAGGGGCAAAAACCGCACCGCGCCAGGCACCGCGGAGGACAACAATTAGATGTGGGGAGGAACAAATTCTTCACCTACACTATTTATTTAGAGAAAAGCAAAAGTTAGCCAAACGAAAATAATCAGATGGGTGACAAATTTTAGCTTTTGCAATTTTACTTTAATTGTTATTATTATTTTATAACAATGCATATATAGAAATTTAATTCTTAGATTTTTCTAATAATTTTTTATTTGATAATATGCTTTGGGTGGATGAAATTACAATTTCTACAAAGAAAATAACCTTAATAGATTATCAACAACAAATTGTTTTTCCTAATAGGTCCAATTAATCATTAATAAGTTTATTAATTTTCTTAGTTACGTTTTTCGGTGTTTTAGATTGTAGGCAAAAAAATAAGGTTTGAGAAAGTTTGTTTAAAACTAAAATAATAATTTCCAAATTTTATGTTCTTTTTAATGATTCACAAAATGTTATAAACAACTTTTATTAAAAAATGAATATTTTCATTAACTTGCATTTTGAATTTTTGAGAAAAATTGTATAGTTTTCATTTTGGTACGACAAAATTTATATTTATAATTTATGATTGTTTTTATATTACATTTATAATTGTTCCTATAATAAATAAAAATATGATTATGAAATATATTATTCTTCATTAAATTAGTTTAAATTGTATAAAAAATTAATAAAACCACTATAAAAATGATTATCTCACGCAATGTGCGGGTTCGTGTCTAGTTTATATAAAATTTGAACTACCATAAAAGAGATAAATGTATTAGACAAAAAATAAAATATAAAAGGCATCTATCTATTCATTGCGAGTACTTGCTGTATTTTTTTTTTTTTTTTTTTTTCGTGTTTGTAGTTGTGCATAATGAAGCAGGGGTGACATACGCTTTTTGCTTTATTGAATTTTTTTCATCTATCTATTCATTGCGAGTACTTGCTGTATTTTTTTTTTTTTTTTTTTTTCGTGTTTGTAGTTGTGCATAATGAAGCAGGGGTGACATACGCTTTTTGCTTTATTGAATTTTTTTGTTCCTTTTTTTGTAATAAGCTTAATTTAATTTTTGTATTTGAATTTCTTTTCTTATTTTTTATGTTGTTTTTAGCACCAAAATAATGTACTACTATGTATGTACTTTACCAAAAGGTATAATTGTTTTAATGAAATTGATGATGCAAAAAGAATCTTCAGTGAGTTGATCGTCCACACGCTTGCCAATTGGGTACCTAAAGAACAAAAGGATGAAGAACCTACAAAGAGCACTGATAGAGTACTGGTCAAAGACCCTCTGAAGGTTAAGTCAGTGATAGAAGAATCTCCAATAACTCAAAAGTGAGAGAGGTAGGGAAGTTTTTACGTACCTTGGAGAAGAGAAGACTTGGTGCTTATATAGTGGTGTAGGGTTGACCAAGATCCCATGAACATAGAATCTTTTTTTGTATGAAAGATATGGAGTTAATGTTTCGAGATCTTAGAGCTCAACTTCCCATACTGGGAGGATATGAATCTATAGAAGCATCTTTGGGTGTGGTGTGTAAGTTCTTTCCATATAAGGATGCATGAGTGGGGAACACACAAACAGTTTGGGACTTAGTGTAATCGATCGTCGGTATTGGGTAACTTGATGAGCACTTTCCAACCCAAAGGGTAAATGAATATGAGGGGTATTTCCATTCTGAAGGGTAAACAGAACCTGAAAGGTAAATAGACCCGACGATTACTTTCCAACCCGAATGGTAAATGGAACCCGAAGGATAAACAGAACCCAAAGGGTAAATGGACTTGGCGGGCACTTCCATCCCGAAGGGTAAATGTTCCCGACGAATACTTTCCAAGCTGAAGGGTAAATGGAACCCAAAGGGCATTTCCATCCCAAAGGGTAAACAAAACTCAAAAGGTAAATAAACCCTACTGGTACTTCCATCCTGAAGGATAAATGGACCCGACTGTTACTTTCCAACTCAAAGGGTAAGTGGTCCTGACAGGTACTTTCCAACCCGAAAGGTAAATGGAAACTGAAGGGTAAATGGACCAGACGGGTACTTCCATCCTGAAGGGTAAATGGAACCCGAAGGGTAAGCAGAACCCAAAGGGTAAATGAACCAGACGGGCACTTCCATCCTAAAGGGTAAACAGAACCCGAAGGGTAAATGGATCCAACGGGTACTTCCATCCCGAAGGGTAAATGGACTTGTCAGGTACTTTTCAACCCGAAGGGTAAATGGAAACCGAAGGGCATTTTCATCCCATAAGGTAAATGGAACCCGAAAGGTAAATGGACCCAACTGGCACTTCCATCCCAAAGGGCAAATGGACTCGACAATTACTTTCCATCCCTAAGCATAAATAGACTCGAAGGGTAAATGGACACGTCGGGTACTTTCCAACCCGAAAGGTAAAAGGAGTTATAAAATTTCTCAGTTAAAATATTCCTTATCAGCTACCCCCTATTATGTGGTTGTCGAGATACTTGACGGGTCATGGAATACATCATTTTACCTTGTAGGTGGGGTTTATTTTTAAGCAAATGACTAGGCACCTGTCAGTGTCCTTGGTCATCAATCCATCCCGCAGGTAAGACCTAGTTTTAATGAGTGATTAGGCACCTGTTAGTGTCCTTGGTAGTCAGTCCACCCTATAGGTAGGACTTAGTTACTAGGTACCCATCAGTGTTCTTGGTCGTCTGTCCACCCCATAGGAAGGACTTAGTTTCAATGAGTAACCAGGCACTCATAGGTGTCCTTGGTCGTCGATCCACTCCGCATGTATGGCAGTTTGAATAAGTGATTAGGCACTCAGTAGTGACCTCAGTTCTCGTTCCTCCTTATAGGTAGGACAGTTCGAATAAGTGACTAGGCACCTGTTGGTGTCCTTGGTCACCAGTTCACCTCGTAGGTAGTATGGTTCAAATAAGTAACTAGACACCTATCGATGTACTTGGTCATTGTCCTAGTTGACTTATTAGTCACACGATGCACAAGACAAGTGATACTTTGAGCATTGCTACGATATCACTAAGCAAGTTAGTCTGTTGATTGGACAATTATAATGGGACGTATGTCAAGTGTGTCTCATCGGTTTAGACGAGTTAGTGTCTATGTTGTTCTGGGCGATGAGTAGGGTACCTAACAGCCCCTTGATACATGACGACCATCAGGGCAGAATGTGTCACTTGGTGTCAGGGAGGGTACTTGACAACCTTTGGTGACCGAAGACTCTAGGGTGTTAAAACATTTTCATGATGGTGAAAATATTCATTATCAGTTTGGATGAGCATGGAATATGAAGGGTTACATTGTAATCGTAGATTGTTGGGGGCTATATTTCTTGCCCCCCATTCCATGAGTGTTTAGTGACTTCATTCATTCGTCACCCAAGTGACTTTGTTCGTTTGTCACCCTGGTGGCATAGAGGATTGCTAACTTGACTCAATCATTTTTTAGGGATCCCTTGGATCATCTGTCACATTGGTGACTTGGTTCAATGATCACTGATCGAACAATCTTCATATGTTTTTAAATGGATGGGAAGGTTTAGAAACTTCATTCCTTTGTTTGTCAGGTACCATCCAGTTTCTTGTTACCGAGGCACTTGTTGGTGGCTTGGTTTGTCTCCGTCCTCTCTATAGGTAGGAAGAGTTAGATTTTTTACCCAAGCACTCATGGGTGGCTTGGTTCGTTCGTCTGTCCCCCTTGTAGGTAGGAAGACTTAAAATTTTATACCAAGGTACTTGTGGGTGGCTTGGTTCGTCCATCTACCTAGTAGGTAGGGAGACTTAGATTTTTGACCAAGGCACTTGTGGGTGGCTTGGTTTGTCCATCCACCCTATAGGTAAGAAGACTTAGATTTTTTACCAAGGCACTCATGGGTGACTTAGTTTGTCCATTCGTCCCCCCTATACGTATGAAAACTTAGATTTTTTACCAAGGCCCTCGTGGGTGGCTTGGTTTATTTATCCACCTTGTAGGTAGGGAGACTTAGATTTTTACCAAGGCACTCATAGGTGGCTTGGTTTGTCCGTTTGTCCCCCTTGTAGGTAGGAAGGCTTAGATTTCCTGCTTAGGGATGACTTGCATTTTATTGTCCACCCATAGGTGACTTTGTTCCTAGTCCTTCCCTGTTGGAGATGATTTTACTTTGAACCGTCCACCCGTAGGTGACTTTGGTCATTGTTCTTACCTCGTGGTGATGACTTTACTTTGGACCATCCACCCGTAGGTGACTTTGGTCATTATTCTTTCCTCGTTGGGATGACTTTGCTTTGGATCGTCCATTCTTATGTATGACTTAGTTTTCTTCCTTTCTCTTTATATAGTCATGTGAAAATTTCTTAAGAATGATTTCTTTATTGAATTAGGAAAAATACATGGAATGGTAGATTAGGTGTCAAATGGACACTCTGTAGTTTATGTAGAAAAATTGAAAGAGAAAATTAAAACATAGTTTGCAGTCGGTGAATTACTAGTAATACTTCCCTAGGTGCTCGAAGTTCCAAGTGTGATATAGCCTTCGTCTCCTTTACTATGAACTTGGCGATGAAGTTATCCAAAACTTGGGCTTTGATGCCTATTCTTGGATGGTACTGTACGTCGAACTCACTTAATTCTATCGCCCATAAGACTAGTCGTCTGGCTACTTCTAGATGGTTCATTGCCTTTCGCAAGGGCTTGTCTATCTGGACCATTATTGTCTTCTGCAAGGGCTTGTTTGCCCAGATGAGAGTCGTCTGTCTTTCCCTTTTCTTTGTCTTGTCCCCTCGGGATGTCATGGCATCTTCGGCATTCATGTACTTGGTGGCTTTGTATAGCATGTCTGTCATCGTCTTCAGGTCATTTTTGTAGACGGAGAAAACGAATTCTCTGGAGCATATCTCGTTGGTGAAGCTGTGACTAACACCTTGTCATCACTTCGTTAATCAAAAGAGCTTCCCTATTAAATCGAGCCACATAGGACCTTAAGCTCTCATCTTCTCTTTGCTTGATATTCAAGAGACTTGCTAGGGACCTCTTATATCTCTATCCTCCAATGAAGTGCGTGACAAAGTGCCCACTCAATTCCATAAAATTTGGAGATGGAGTTTAGAGTAATCTTGTTAAACCATACTCTAGCTAGTCTTTTGAGCATGGTTAGGAATGCTCTACATATTATCTCATCGAGAAAACCTAGTAGGTGTATGAGAGTCTTGAATGAATTTAGGTGGTCAAGTGGATCCTTCATCCCATCATATGTCTCCACCTGTGGCAGCCGAAATTTGGCTGGTAGGGGATAAGAGGTAACCTATGCCGTGAAGGGGAAGTCGATATGGTGAATTAGCTCATCCAGGTTGGAAGACACTCCCCCTCTCATGGCATTCATCATCATGCCCATCTTGTCCATCATTATTTGCATGTCTTGTGCCATGCATATTGTGCCTTTCTCTGAATTTGACGGATGGTCAACATCCTCATGTCGGTTGTGTCTGCTAGCAATGTTGCTTTCTTTTGGATCTTCCCTTCCTGCCGATCTCCTGTCGGGGGATGACTGTAGTCCTGCTCATCACTGTTTTGTTCATTATACTGACCATTGAGACAAGGAAATCATTCATTCATTTGGTTCACTTGTTGTTCCAACTCCTAATTTTGCTAAGTGAACTAATCGACAATTGCAACGAGGGTCTGCACTATCTTTCCAAGGTGTTAGAGGTGTTTTCGGTCTCCTAACTGATGGTAGCCATTGATCATGTTTGGACCATGCAACTCTTTGTCTCAAAAATGGTGATATGGCTAATCACTCGTTCCCATAGATGGCACCAACTAATGATGCAAAAAAATCATCAGTGAGCTAATCGTTCACATGCATGCCAATTGGGTACCTAAAGAACAAAAGGGTGAAGAACCTACAGAGAGCACCGATGGGGTGCCAGCCAAAGACCCTCCGAAGGTTAAGTTAGTGATATAAGAATCTCTAAAACTCAAAAGAGTGAGAGCTAGGGAAGTTTTTACGTACCTTGGAGAAGAGAAGACTTGGTGCTTATATAGTGGTGTAGGGCTGATCAAGATCCCATAAACATAGGATTTTTTTTGTATAAAAGATATGAAGTTAATGTTTCGAGATCTTGGGGCTCTACTTCCTATATTGGGAGGATACGAATATGTAGAAGGATCTTTAGCCATGGTGTGCAAGTTCTTTCCATATAGGGATGCATAAGTAGGGATTGTAAAAACAGTTTGGGACTTAGTGTAATCCATTATTGGTATTTGGTAACCTGATAAGCACTTTCCAACCCAATGGGTAAATGGATCCAAGGGGTATTTCCATCTCGAAGGGTAAACGAAACTTGAAGGGTAAATAGACTTGACGGTTACTTTCCAACTCGAAAGGTAAATGGACCTGATAGGTACTTTCCAACCCGAAGGGTAAATGAAACCGGAAGGATAAACAGAATCCAAAGGGTAAATGGACCCGACAGGCAATTCCATCCCGAAGGGTAAATGGAACCTGAAGGGCATTTTCATCCTGAAGGGTAAATGGAACCCAAAGGGTAGATGGACCCATCGAGTACTTCCATCTTGAAGGGTAAATAAACCCGAAGGGTATTTCCATCCTGAAAGGTAAACAAAACCTAAAGGGTAAATAGGCCCTATAGGTACTTCCATCCTGAAGGGTAAACGGATCCGTCAGGTACTTCCATCCTGAAGGGTAAATGGAACCCAAAGGGTATTTCCATCCTGAAGGGTAAATGACTCCGACGGTTACTTTCCAACTTGAAGGGTAAATGGTCTCGACGAGTATTTTCCAACCCGAAGGGTAAATGGAAACTGAAGGATAAATGGATCCGATGAGTACTTCCATCCCAAAGGGTAAATGGAACCCGAAGGGCATTTTCATCTTGAAAGATAAATGGAACTCGATGGGTAAACAGAACCCGAAGGGTAAATGGACCCGACGAACACTTCCATCTAGAAAAGTAAATGGAACTCGAAGGGCATTTCCATCCCGAAGGGTAAACAGAACCTAAAGGCTAAATGGATCCAATGGGTACATCCATCCTGAAGGGTAAATGGGCCCGCCGAGTACTTTCCAACCCAAAGGGTAAATGGACCTGACAGATACATTACAACTCGAAGGGTAAATGGAAACTGAAGGGTAAATGGACCTAATAAGTACTTCCATCCTAAAAGGTAAACGGAACCCGATGGGCATTTTCATCCCAAAAAGTTAATGAACCCGACGGGCACTTCCATCCCGAAGGGTAAATGGACCCGATAGTTACATTCCATCCTGAGGGGTAAATAGACCCGAAAGGCATTTCTATCCCAAAGGGTAAATGGACCTATCGGGTACTTTCCAACGTGAAGGGTAAAAGGAGTTATAAAATTTCCCAGTTAAAATATTTCTTATCTGAAATAATTTTGATTTTGTAAATTTTATATTGTAAGCAAGTTATTAGGGTTTAAAGACATAAATTTAGCCGTTAGAATGGTGTGTTGAATTTGGTGAATTTATGGTAATGGAATAATGTGAAAATTTTAGAAGTTTTTCTATGCAGGAAGCCAACTTAAGTCCAATAATAAGGCCATGAACATCCAGGTAGTCTCTTGGCATGTTTTTGTTTTAATTATTTTCCTTCCTTTGACATAGTTTTGTTGTTTAATTTTTCAATTGAAATTGAAATAACAAATATTTCTTATTCTAGATGAAATTGTTTATGGGTTTGTATTTTTTGACTGTGTTTAGTCTTTTTCTGTGGGGACAATTTTAGGTCTTTTTAATTTGAATGATGTGTGGCCCTGAGTTGTCAGTGGTTTCTACGATTTTGATGAGCACCTTTTGGGAAATCTAGGCTTTTACTTTAATTTTTTTTTTTTTTCATTTTTAATTTGAATTGTCATAATTCTCAACTAATAGCATCATTTAATTTTATGCATGCATGTTCTCCTATTTGAAAATGTAAAACACCCTGTCTTCATTTGTGTTTTTCAATTCATAGCATGTCATTAATATTTGGGCTAGAGTTTGTTGATTTGGACTTGGTTACAGTTGCATTTGTTAATCTTTTTTCATGAGATGACTCAATAAGAAAATGGGATTATGTGCCTCTTGCAATATTTAAGCATGCATTGGAGGTTGCGTTCTATATAATTGCATGTTTTTGGTACATGATTTTTGTTCATATTCATTGCAGCATAATAATCTCCTACTTTTTCCCCTCTCCAATTTATAGTTCCCTGAGTTATTGTTCTTTTTGCTTAATAAATATCTTAGATATTGTTAGATCTTTCATATGTGGTCTTCTAGGGTAAATATGAAGGTGAATTTTAATAATTCAAACAAATTTATTGATTTCAATTGTGCAATTATATAAGTTAGATTTTATTTCTTTTTATTGTCTTATGCTTCTTCCCTTTAAAAAAGAAAAAAGAAAAAGAAAAAGAAAGTAAATAAGTGTGTAGGATGGTATACCATTGTTTAACAATGTTTCTTTGGAGCAGTTTCATGAATTCCAAAGGAGGAAGGTTGTGGATACCCTGCTAATGCTTGCTATACATAGGGCTGAACTTGGACATTGATGCTAAAATATATCCGAGGAACTTCATCTTTAAGACTTATTAAGTTTTTGAACGGTTTTAGACCCCTTAAAACACACAGATTGCGTAGCCTAGATTAATTAGCCAAGTTGTTACTTAGTCAAATTAAGCAATTCTAGGTTAAAACAATCAAACAATCATATCAAGAATAATAATGCAGCGGAAAATAAATAACACAAGATATGATCACCCAGGAAACCACACGGTAAAAACCTGGGGAGGATTTAACCCACCAATCCTCAAGGCTAACCTGAATTCACTATGAAAATTGAAGTTCGTACAAAAGGACTACAAGCTCCCCGCTCGACTTCCTAATGCTACCCACCAGTAGAACTTCCTGACACGACCACGCGCAGGCTCCGAATCCACGGACTACTTCTTTCTTGAATTCTTCAATCAGCTACAAGCTCCCCGCTTGCTTTTCTTTTAAGTTCCAATGGTTGCAACAATAATGATCTTCAAGATGTTGAAATAATCTCCACCATGAAAACCCTAAGTTTTGTGTAAAGGAAAGCTCCTCAAAGATCTCACACGAGATTCACACAAAACAGCAATGTATGAGCAACAATACAATATGGGCAACCTCCAAAAACGTGGCTAGGGTTTTATTTATATACCTAGGGTAAAAACATAAAACCCTAAACGTTTAATGAAGTAGGGCTGAGTTGGAAATTCTGCAGAAAATTCAACCTGTGCGATTTTCGATCGATCGAGTCTATTCTTCGATCGATCGAGCCAGGCCGAAAGTCCCAAGTACTTCTGCAGCCACTCGATTCCAACTTTACAATATTAAACCAACTTTGAGCAAGTCTAAATAAGACACCATACAATGTTTTGATCATGGTTTGCCAACATTACAAATTAGAGTTCTAAATACATAAAATCCTAAGACCTTAGAACCTAACAGTTTTTATGTCTTTCCTCTTTCAGATAATGACTCAAAGTAATTGTTTATTCATGTAATTACAAGTAATTGTGATTTTAATGCTGAATTTGCTGGACAATTTCTTTCTTAGGGTTGTTTGATTCAATGTTTTTGTGCTGCTCACAATTTGGATGTTATGGAATCAATGATTCACTTATTTTGCGTTAGTATTATTTTTTTTTTTTTATAATAGGAAATAACACAACATGATATTAATCAAACAATAATAGCATTTACATCATGAAGAACTGCTAATTCTAAGAAACTAGGACAATTCTCCATCCACATACACTGATTAACTATTACTTTACTAACAAATGAGCTGGGGTATTTGCATTTCGCTTAACATGAGAAAAATTAACATTATGGAACTCCAAGGAAGCTTTGCCAATACCCATAATCACCGCATCAAAGACCAAAATTGAGGAAGAATGATTCAATGCCCTAGAGACAATTAACGAGTCACCCTCAAGTATGAAATCTGTAGTCCCAAGCTGCTTTGCGAACTGTAAACCAAATTCAATGGCCTTCGCTTCCGCTTCAAGAGGCCCCAGTGGTGCATGTATTTCTTTGCACATTGCTACTACAAATTGTCCATTCCAATCCCATACTATGACTTCAACTCCCACAAAATTTGCTTTGCAAACACAGCACCATCAACGTTGAACTTGAAAATTGATACAAGTGGTGGAATCCATCTCTGAACAAGCTAAACTAACTCTTGAGCACTCGGTAATAACTCAACAGCAACCCAGTACTCCTCCAAATATTGCACAGCCCATTGAAGAAGCATTCTTCCATCTTTTTGCTTTCTGCCATGACGAATATCATTCCTGTTACCCCACAATGCCCACGCACAAGTCAACAGCAATGTTTTCTAGTAAAGTCTTTTGTCCATCATTAAACACCATAGCATCTCCTTAAAAGAACCAAGCTGATCCATCACATTGGGAAAAACCAGTTTTGACAAAGACCATAGTTCTTTAGCGCGGGAACATTTCCAAAAGAAATGGATCGAATTCTTAGCTTCCTTGTTGCATCCATCACATATATCAACCTGCAAAACATTTCTTTTAACAAGGTTAGTTTTCAAAGGTAGGATGTCTCGACAAGCCCTCCAAGAGAAGTGCCTTATTTTATGAGGCACATTGATCTGCCATAGGCGTTTCCAAAAGCTCCTTTCTTGGCTGCCATCAAAGCTTGAAACCGTGGATAAGGCTAATGACATTTGAGATGCAACCCAGTAGGCATTTTTCACTGAAAATGTTCCATTAGTGCTCCAAGCCCAAATCTGTTTATCTTCTGGAAGATGAGAACTTGTAAGGATTGCTTTTATAGCTTTTGATCCATAGGGCAAGAACAGAGCATTAACGGCATCAACCTTCCAAGAAGCCTCTTCCTTATTTATCAATTCTTCGACCTTCATATCTTCTGGCATAAACAACCTGGGGGATGAGACCATGAATGTAGAAGGCTCAAGCAGCCATCTATCACCCCAAATCCTGATTTTCTCACCATTTCCAACTCTCCACCGTTAACCATATTTAACAAGAGGTTGAGCAAACATAATACTCTGCTAAGTAAATGATGGATTGTTACCCAAAATAGCCTGTGAAAAATCACATGTAAGGAAATACTTAGCCTTCAAAACCTTGTACACCAATGTGTCATGATCTTGTTAAAGTCTCCACCCTTGCTTTGCCAATAAAGTCATATTGAACTCCTTAAGCTTTTCAAAACCCATCCCTCCACAATTCTTTGGAGCACATAATTTTCCTCAACTCATCCAAGCTAACTTCCTCTCTTCATTTCTTTGCCCCCACCAAAAATTACGAATCATAATCGTCAAATCCTCACATAAAGAGTCAGGCAATTTGAAAATACTCATAATGTACATCGGAATTGCTTGTGCCACAGCTTTTATCAACACTTCTTTTCCCGCCTTGGACAATACTTCTCTTTCCAACCAGCAAGCTTCTTCCTTAATTTGTCCTTAATAAAATTGAAAGTGTTTTCTTATTCCTTCCCACCAATGATGGCAAACCAAGATATTTTTCATGGTGCTTAATCACTTGGGCCCCAAACCTAGCTTTGATGATTTCTTGAATTTCCATAGGAGTATTACTACTAAAAAACAAGGATGTTTTAGCACGATTTAATTGCTGCCCAAAGCACACTCATACACCCTCAACACCCTCTGAAAAGCATCACACTCCTCCAAAGAAGCTCTACAAAAAATCAAACTATCATCGACAACGAAAAGATGGGATATTTTGGGACTCCTACAACAAATTGCAACCCCCCCCCCCCAAAACTTCCATTCGCCATCTCTTTCTTAATAAGAGCAAAAATTCCTTCCGCACATAATAAGAAAAAATATGGGGATAGTGGATCACCTTGCCTGATTCCCCTACTTGGAATAATGTGCCCTTTAGGTTTACCATTAATCTTCATGGAATAAGAAACAATAGTGACAGAATTCATAATAAAAGCACACCATTTATCATCAAAACCCAACTTATGCATAATTTTTTCCAACCATATCCACTCTACCCTATCATATGCCTTACTCATATCAAACTTTAGAGCCAAATCACCCACTCTTCCACTCTTCTTTTGACTAATATGATTCATCATTTCATATGCCACAAGAACATTATCAGTGATTAACCTACCATGCACAAATGCACTTTGGGTATCACTAATAATAGAAGGAAGAACCTTTTTCAATCTATTAGTAATGGCTTTTGATGCAATTTTATAGACCACATTACAAAGACTAATGGGTCTAAAATCAGTCACAGATTTTAGCTCCGTACATTTAGGAATAAGGACAATATGTGTATGATTAAAATTCAGTGGAATGATACTTGAATTGAGGAAGGCCAAAACGGTTGAAGTAACCACACCACCAATCTTAGACCAAAAGTGTTGATAAAACAATGGAGGCATGCCATCCGGTCCAGGGGACTTCAAAGGGTACATTTGCTAATGGCATTCTTCACTTCAACTTCTGTAAACTCCCTTACAAGTAACTAATTCATCCTAGGGGTGACTTTATGTTGAACTGCATCTAAAATTTCTTCAAAATCCATAGGATCACTATTGG
The DNA here is from genome assembly GCF_002906115.3 of Quercus suber. Taxonomy (NCBI): domain Eukaryota; kingdom Viridiplantae; phylum Streptophyta; class Magnoliopsida; order Fagales; family Fagaceae; genus Quercus; species Quercus suber. Next base: position 1,850,632 of record NW_027069513.1, on the reverse strand, counting down.
TAAAAAGCCTCTCATAATACTGCAACATCAACTCCTCAACATGCTCATCTCCATCCAACCACCTAACATCCTCATCCAACAAACCCTTAGTGAAATTCTTTTTGTACCTTGCAGAATTTCTCTCATGGAAAAACCTAGGGTTCCTATCCCCGAATTGCAGCCAACTAATTCTTGATCTTTGCCTCCACATATCATCTTCCTTATCCATCCAACAATTCAACTCAATTCTAGTGTTCTTCAAAGATCGAATCATATCCGATGTTGAAGGTTGAAGCTCTAACCATTCTAACTTTTTCTGTAGTTCAGCCACTGTTTTCCCCTCATTACCAAATCCACTGCCGTTCCACACCTCAAGTCTAGCATGGAAACTCTCCAAACATCTATTAAGGACATCACCCGACCCTCTGTACAAGCTCTCATCCCAAGCTTCCTCCACAATAGCCTCACATCTTAGGTCCTTTAACCACATTGATTCAAATCAGAAAACCCTACCCATCGTCTTTTTTCTTGGTTTTGCAAACAACTGAAGAATGAGAGGAGAATGATCCAAAGCCAAGGAGGAGAGATGAGTAAGCTTAGCCATTGAAAATAAATGAAACCACTCCACTATAGCCAAAGCTCTATTCAACCTTTCTCTAATTTGGGACCCATCCTCTTTTTGATACAATCAAGTAAACAATGGCCCTGTGAACCGAACTTCCTTAAGACCACAACAATTGATAGTGTCAACAAAATATTTCATTTGCTGTCTTGTTCTATTACTTCACCCCTCCTTTTTAGCCATGCTAGTAATTTCATTAAAATCTCTAATTGCTAACCACGGCAAAGAGGATGTCCCATGCAAGTGTTTTAGTTTTTGCCATGACTCCCATCTTTTAGAAGTATTAGGTTCACCATAAAACCCTGTAAGATGCCACCAACTAATACCATCTCCCCCATCTACCCATGCATCAATATGTGAATGAGAATAAGTCTGAATATCAAGCCTAATCTATTTTTTTCCAAAATAAAGCTAAACCACCACTACTTCCCCTACTAGGCACAATAAGACCATTTTTATATTTACACCTGATGAAGTGTAAGTTCGTCAGTCAAGTAAGTTTGCCAGTCGAGTTGGTTAGATGGAAGCAATCCTCAACCTGCGTGATCGGATTCTCGAAGGTGGTCACCGGTGTGGTGCCTGCCACAAAGCCTCCGATGCCAAAGTCAGTATAAGAAGTTCTCTTAAGAAATGGACAATGTAATTAGAAAGAATTGAAGAGATCTCTAAGTATTTTTTTTTTTTTGTGTCTATGTACCTGGTCCTTGGCAATGCGGGAGACTTATATAGGTTCTTATGGCCTCTAGCTGTTGGGGTAGTTATGGAGGTCTTAATGCTCCTGTTGGTAACGTTTGGGGCCTTTTAATGTGCCTTCACTATCCTTCAACGGTTTGTACAGTTGTCCCTGTAACCGTTTTGGGTTTGATTGCCTGCATTGAATGGCCTAGATATCTTCGTCAGTAAAGCATATAATTGACTCCCCTAGCCAGAGCTTGGATCCGTCAGTATCAATGGGATCGTCCGCGCGTACACGAACTTGTTATCCTCGTCAGTTTCCCCCCGATTCTGTGATCGTCATTTAAATGACGGTTATAGAATGTGAAGAGTTTTTTTTTTACAGCTCACGAGTGTCGTTTGGGATTTCGATCCGCATTAAATGCAATGCGGCGGCGTTTCGCAAATCGTGGCATACGTGACACGCGTTGGTGGGTGGAGTTAATGCTTTGATTTGGTGGGACTCTTGGGCTTCCCGCTGGTTTTTTCAGTTTCCCAAAGCCTTAGTTTAAAACCTCTTCTTATTCACATTTTTCAAAAATCCTTCAATCATTTGCTTTGATCATCCTCTCCGGTGACCTCTTTCTGCGACCTTTTTGCGAACCAGTAATTGGTGTGGTGGTGCTCCCTCTTCCAACTGCTTCCTTGAGATACGTTTTCTTTTTCCTTTTAAGTTTTGCTTTTCTTTTTTGCTTTGCTGCTATGTGTGGTTTCTGATTTACTCCTTTCTTTTTTCCTTTCTCTGTATGCTTGGTTTCTTTTGTGTTTTTAGCAAGTGTCGTTTTTTTTTTCTGTGTTTTTGCGTTTTCATGGTTCGTAGTTCCGAAGTTAGGATAGACTGCCCCTCAATTTCCTTCCTATTTGCGCGATTAGGGGGGTCTTTGGGGAATTTCCCATATTTAGAAAATTTCCTTTTTGAGGGTAATTGTCTGGGCGTTGCGTTGGGCGAGTTATTGCCTTTGCTTCGTCAATCAGTCAATTGGTTCGAGGGTCTGGTGAGAGAGGGAGAAACCATGTCTGAGGTTAGGTCCAGCGACCTTGAGACTAGATTATCATCAAACGGTGACCCAGTGGAGGGGGGTTCAATCACCTCTTCCCCTCGAGGGGTTAGGGCTTTTCACGCCCTCGGGGAGGTGTGTGGTTTGGACGCGGATAATTTAGGTAGGTTCAAGGACAGGTTTCAATTTCCAGAACGGGTGCGCGTTCGTCTACCTAGTGACGAGGATAGGGCCAACCACTTTTTTCCGGGTGAGGTGTGTTTTTACGAGTCGGCCTTTATTTGTGGGCTTAGATTTCCCGTCCATCCGTTCTTGATGGAACTTTTGCATCATTTTGGCATTGCTCCTAGGCAGCTCATGCCCAATTCGTGGAGAATAGTGATCAACTGTATGGAGATATGGTTGGCCGCTAACGGAGATATGATTAGGATAAGTGAACTCACTTATCTATATCGCTTGAAAGAGTCCAAGGAGTATGGATATTATGAGTTAGTTCCCTGGACGAGGGATACTAGGATTGTTAGGGGTTTTCCTTCGTCCTTCAGGTACTAGAAATCCAGGTTTTTCTTTGTGTCAGGGGATGATTTTGAGACTCAATCCAGCACGGATTGGGGTGATATACCAAGGTTGCATTGTCGGTGGGGGACCCCGGCTTTAGGTGCGTCAATATCTCTATTTGTCGCTTTTGGTTTTGAGTTCTCTGTTAATCTATGTTGCTGACCCTTATGCCCCTTTGTTGTGTATAGTTAAGAGACGGCCTAAGCTCAAAAGCAGGCATAAAGAGCGCGTTGAGACCGCCATTGGATACGCCTAGACGATTGAGAGTTGGGACGACCTGGTAGACCCGCGCACCTTGGCTTTTTACCACCTTGGGCCAGATCCATCTCCTTACGTTCTACGTTCCATCGATATTGAAGGCAAGAAAAGTAAGTGCTAACCTCGTCAAGTTTGGCTTTACTTACGCCCATGTGGACTTTTTCCTAGCAGTTTCGTTCTTGTAGAAATGACGACCAAGTTTAAAAAGGACATGTACGCGAAGATAAGAGATAAGAAGGACGAGCCACTATCCAACATTGGGAAGAAAGCGGTGCGTGTCAAGGGAATAGCTCCTACTGCTAGTCCAAATGTTCCCGTCAATACCCTAGTCTCCGTCACTGAGCAGACGAGGACGGCTTCTCCGGCTACTTCGATCGAGGAGATCCCTACTCCTGCTTTGAAGAAGCAGCGAACATCAGGAAAGGAGAAAGCTGACTCACGATCGTCAACAATATGGGATGACGAAAGATTGGCAGTAGACAGGGCCTACGAGGTGGTGACAGCGGACGATCTCAAGGTCTTCAAGGATGTGCCTTTCACCGAGATCGCGTCTCGTCATGTTCAAAGACTTGTCCAGGTAGAGTGTTTTTCGCATTGTCAAACCAATTTTCCTCTTTTTTTTTTTTTTTTTTTTTAATAACCTCAACTCCCTTTCTAGGTGCTAGGGGAAAGCATTCACATTACCTCTGAACATCTTACACAAGAGGCTAGGGTGGCGTCCTTGACATCTAGGATGGAGATTTTGGAGAAGGAGAATTCAGAGCTGAAGAGGAACCTCGTTGAGTCCATGGACGCAACCAACACCTTGAAGGAGAAGGTCAAAGTTTTGACTGCCGACCTAAGGGCTAAGCGTCAGCTGACTTTGGAGAAGGACGAACAGCTCTTGAATGCTAAAGAGAGCTTGAAGACCATTGCTGCGAGGTCCGTAGAGGCTCTCCAGACTACAGACGAGTACCAGATCATCCTCTTCAGCTGGTATTTCAAAGGCTTCGAGCTCCTTAGAAGGTACCTCGTCAAGCATCCTTCCGGAGTGGACATGGAAAAACTGGACTTGGAAGAGGTGGACCAGGAGATGGCCGCTGACGAGATCGTCTCATCTTCTGCCGTTCAGCCAGATGCTTCTGTAGAGGTTCCTGCTGGTGGTGGTGCCAACGAGGATGCTCCTGGTGATGATGAAGCTGCTCAAACCTGACACCTGAAAAAAATTTCTTTCTTTCTTTTTGGGATGCCCTTCATGTTTTGGGCAGTCATGTAAATCTAATTTCTGAACAATTTTACTTTCCGTTTATTTTGGGAACAGAAGAAAAGGTTTTTTAGCCCAGTGTTTATGGGTTTTTAGTTGTAAAGACGATGATGATTCAGTCTGTTCTAGGCTTTAATTTAATATAGCTTTACTGCTTTTGAAGTAATTACCTGCTTTCATTTAATGACTTACCTCTTTTGATAGGGACATTGTCCTCGTCAGTAACTTTATCCGTCAAGGCGGAATTTAGCCGTTTTTGGCTTTTAGTGACTTATGCTTTTCTTATGGATTTTTCCGTCGTCAGTAACTTATATCCGTCAAGGCAGAATCTCGTTACTAAGCCTCTTTTTCTTTTATGGCTTACACCCTTGTTAGGGATGTTTTCCCTCGTCAGTAACTTACATCCGTCAAGGCGGAATCTTGTTACTTAGCCATTTTTGGCTTTTTGTGGCTTACACCCATGTTATGGATGTTTCCTTCGTCAGTAACTTACATCCGTCAAGGCGGAATCTTGTCACTTACCCATTTCTTGGCTTTTTGTGGTTTACACCCATGTTATGGATGTTTCCTTCGTCAGTAACTTACATCCGTCAAGGCGGAATCTTGTCACTTACCCATTTCTTGGCTTTTTGTGGTTTACACCCATGTTATGGATGTTTCCTTCGTCAGTAACTTACATCCGTCAAGGCGGAATCTTGTTACTTAGCCATTTTTGGCTTTTTGTGGCTTACACCCATGTTATGGATGTTTCCTTCGTCAGTAACTTACATCCGTCAAGGCGGAATCTTGTCACTTACCCATTTCTTGGCTTTTTGTGGTTTACACCCATGTTATGGATGTTTCCTTCGTCAGTAACTTACATCCGTCAAGGCGGAATCTTGTTACTTAGCCATTTCTTGGCTTTTTGTGGCTTACACCCGGGCCTGTTTACACACAAATATTGGTTGAATAATTCATTTATTGATCGTAAATGACGAACACGTCTTTCTATTACATCTACTGATGGTATTTCTTCAGGTGTTCAATGTTCCATGGTCTTGGGAGCCTTTGTCCGTCTAGAGTCTCCAGGTGGTAGCTGCCCTGTCTGGAATAGTGAACTACTTTGTATGGCCCTTCCCACATGGGGCCGAGCTTTCCTTAAGTCGGGTCTTTGGTTGCCTGGGTTACTTTGCGCAGGACAAGGTCCCCTATGCTGAGTCTCCTGAGTTTCACCCTTCTGTTGTAGTAGTCTGTCATTTTTCTCTGGTATTTCGTCATCTTGCTGAAGGCTTCGTCTCGTACTTCGTCAAGGCAGTCTAGGTCAACTCGTAGTAGGTCGTCATTTTCTTCTTCATTGAACGCTTCTCTCCTAGTGCTCGTTATTCCTACCTCAACAGGGATCACTGCTTCGGTACCGTAGGTGAGTCTGAAGGGGGTCTCTCCTGTTGGGGTCCTAGCCGTGGTTCTGTAGGCCCACAGGACGTTGGGCAGTTCTTCTGGCTAGGCACCCTTCGCATCGTCCAACTTGGTCTTTATGATCTTGAGCAACGTGCGGTTCGTCACTTCCGTCTGTCCATTCGCTTGTGAGTGGCCTGGTGATGAGAATTGGTTCTTGATGCCTAGGCCTGAGCAGAAATCTCTGAAACCTTGGCAGTCGAACTGTCGTCCGTTGTCTGATACGATCGTCCTTGGAATCCCGAACCTACAGATTATATTCTTCCATACGAAACCCTGGATTCTAGTCTCGGTGATGGTCGCCAATACCTCTGCTTCAACCCATTTAGTAAAATAATCAATAGCAACTAGCAAGAATTTTACCTGACCTTTGCCTTGAGGAAGGGGGCCAACGATGTCGATTCCCCATTGTGCGAATGGCCATGGGGATGTTATCGTCGTCAGCTTTTCTGACGGCAGGTGTTGAACGTTCCCGAACCTCTGACATTTGTCACATTTCCTGATGAACCTTGATGCATCCTCTTGCATGGTTGGCTAGAAGTACCCTGCTTGCATAATCTTTCTCACCAAGGATCTTGGTCCTGCATGGTCCCCGCAAATTCCTTCGTGCACCTCTCTCAGGACGTATTCGGCCTCTCCTTCGTCAACGCACCTTAAATAAGGCATGGAGAAACCTCTTTTGTATAAGATGTCGTTGAGAATCGTGAATCTGGCAGCTCTCTTCTTGATCTTCCTGGCTTCGTCCGCATCCTGGGGTAGGTGTCCATCCTGGAGGAAGGACATGATGGGCGTCATCCAGCTACTCTCGCTCTGGACTGCGAATGTCAAAATTTCTTCTATGCTAGGGTTTTTCTGTATTTCCATCATCAGGTCTATCTTTGTTCCTTCCGATGAGGCTATCTTTGAAACTTCGTCTGCGGCCCTGTTCTGACTTCTCGGGATTTGGGTGAACTCCACTTTTTCGAATTCTTTCGTCAAGTGATTCGTCAACTTGAGGTATTTCTGCATTCTTTCTTCTTTTGCTTCGTATTCCCCTTTGATCTGCCCAATCACTAACTTTGAGTCATTCTGGACCAGCAGGTTCCTAGCCCCGAGCTCTTTCCCGAGTCTTAGGCCCGTCAGAATTCCTTCGTACTCAGCCTCGTTATTGGTGGCAGGGAATTTTAGCTGGACTCCATACCTCAATACTTCTCCGTCAGGGGTGGTTATGACTACTCCTACTCCCCCTCTTTTTTAGGCTGACGAGCCATCAGTTTGCAATGTCCATATTTTGTTTTCGCTAGCATGGTTGGGCTCGTCTGGATAGGTAAACTCGGCGATGAAGTCTGCCAACGCTTGTACTTTAATGGCCGTCCTGGGATGGTACTCCACATCGAATTGGCTGAGTTCAATTGCCCATTGGACCATCCTCCCAACTGCTTCGGGTTTGCTCATAGACTTCTTGATGGGTTGGTCCGTCATCACTAAGATTGGATTTTCTTGGAAGTACTGCCTGAGCTTGCGCGAGGCTACAATCAAAGCGAATGTGATTTTCTCGATCTTTGGGTACCTGGACTCAGCCCCCTGGAAGGCTTGGCTGACGTAGTAAACTGGGAGCTGTTTCCTATCCTCTTCCCGGATTAAGGCTGCACTGACTGCCGTAGATAATACTGCTAAGTACAAGTACAGGTTTTCACCTTCTTTTGACGGGCTTAGGAGCGGCGGGTTGCTAAGGTAACGTTTGAGCTCTTGGAATGCTGCCTCGCATTCGTCAGTCCATTCAAAAGCTTGCTTCAAGGTCTTGAAGAAAGGCAAACATTTATCCGTCGCTCTAGAGACGAACCTGTTGAGCGCGGCAATCCGGCCTGTGAGCTTCTGGACCTCCTTGATGGTCTTAGGTGAGGCCATGTTGATTATTGCCTGTACCTTCTCAGGATTTGCCTCTATTCCTCTTTGCGACACCATGAATCCCAGGAATTTTCCAGAGGCAACACCAAAAACGCATTTACCAGGGTTTAGCTTCATCTGGTATTGTTTGAGGGTATTGAACGTCTCCCTCAGTTCGTCCAGATGTGCAAGCTCTTCCTTGCTCTTGACGAGCATATCGTCAACATACACCTCCATGTTCCTGCCTATCTGTTTGACGAACATTTTATTTACCAATCTCTGGTAAGTTGCCCCAGCGTTCTTCAGTCCAAACGGCATTACCTTATAACAGTAGAGCCCTTGATTGGTAATGAAGGCGGTTTTATCCTGGTCCTCGTCGGCCATTTTTATTTGGTTGTACCCCGAGAACGCGTCCATGAACGTCAACAGCTTGTGTCCAGCTGTAGAGTCTACGAGCTGGTCTATTCTTGGCAGAGGAAAACTATCCTTTGGGCAGGCCTTGTTTAGGTCCGTGAAGTCCACGCACATCCTCCATTTCCCATTGGCTTTCTTTACTAGGACGACGTTTGCAAGCCAATCTGGATAATATACTTCCCTGATGAAGCCTGCAGCCAATAGTTTGCTCACTTCGTCAGTGACAGCTTGGTCTCTTTCGGGTGCAAAGGTCCTTCGTCTCTGCTTGACGGGCTTCCTTCCTGGGTCCACATTCAACCTGTGTTGGATGATTTCGGGAGATATGCCTGGCATGTCGTCATGGCTCCAGGCAAAGACATCTACGTTCTCCCAAAGAAACTGAATGAGCTTCGTTCTCATCTCAGGACTCAGGGTTGTCCCTATCCTGGTTGTTTTTGTTGCTTCCCCTTCGATCAGCTCCACTGTTTCCAGTGCCTCTGTTTTTTCTTCCCCTTTCTCTTCTATCGTCCATGTGTGGTTTTCCTTGGCTGCAAACACAGCCTGGTAACACTCCCGAGCTAGAATTTGGTCTCCTTTAACTTCCCCGATACCATTTTCTGTTGGGAATTTTACCTTCAGGCAATAGGTAGATGTGGACGCCTTCCACTTGTTGAGCGCTGGCATCCCAATAATGACGTTATATGACGAGGGACAATCTACTACCAAGAAGTCTATCTGACGAGTCAGTTGCTTCGGGTATGTTCCTACTGTTACAGTCAGCGTCACTATGCCTTTGGGATATACCCTGTCACCGCTGAAGCTGACGAGGGGGGAGTCAAACGGACGTAGTCTTCCTGGGTCCAGTTTCAATTGTTGGAATGCAGGAAAGTAGATGATGTCAGCAGAACTGACGTTGTCCACGAGGACCCTTTTGGTGTTGAACCCTTCTATAGTAAGCATTATGACCAAAGGGTCGTTATGAGGCTGTTTCACTCCTCTAGCATCATTCTCGTTAAAGGTCATATCTTGATCAGTTCATCTGTACTTTGGTAGGGGCTCCATGTGGACGCTATTCACCTGGCGTTGATGTGCTTTCTTAAGTGACTTAAATGAACCTCCTATGACGAGCCCCCCTGAGATCGTCTGTATTTCCCCAATCACATTTTGGGGAGGCTGGGACTGACGACCTCCGCTCTTGGACGAAGACTCATGTTGGCCTTTGTTTTCATCTCGGGATTTGCTGTATTCTCCCTTCTTTATAAACTTCTGTAACTTCCCTTTTCGTATCAGTTCCTCTATTTGCTCTTTGAGATCCCTGCAGTCTTCAGTGTAATGGCCATGATCTTTGTGGAATCAACAATACTTGCTCCTGTCACGGACGCTAGGGGACGAATGCAAGGGCCGTGGCCATTTAAGGTAGTGTTCATCTTGAATCTGCGTCAGAATTTTGTCAACGGGCATGACGAGAGGGGTGAATCTTACCGTTCGTGGATTTTTATCATCTTTCCTTCTGACTCCGTCATTGGTTCGACGATCTAGTCGGTCCCGCTTTTGCCCCCTACGATCGTCTTCTTTTCTTCCTTTGTCCCATGGTCTGTCCTCGTCCTTAATAGCAGCCAATGCATCCTCAGCGTTCATGTACTTCTGCGCCTTGAGGAGCATTTCAGCCATCGTCTTTGAGGGGTTCTTCGCGAGTGAGCTGACGAGATCCCTGGACCTCAGCCCAACCTTAAAGGTCGTTAATTGCACCATATCGTCGGCTTCGTCTACCTCCAGTGTTTTCCTCGTGAATCGTTTTACATACGACCTCAGGGTTTCCTTTTCTCCCTGCCTGATGGTAAGCAAGTGGTCAGCGGTTCTCTTTGGTCGTTGTCCCCCAATAAAGTGGCGCAGGAAGGCGTTGCTCAACTGCTCGAACGTATCGATGGACGATGTTGGCAACTTTGTGAACCATTCTCGGGCAGCTCCCCTGAGTGTAGTAGGGAAGGAACGACACATTATTTCATCTGGAGGCTGTTGAAGTCCCAGGGTCGTCTTGAAGGTGTTTAAATGATCTTGAAGGTCCTTCAGTCCATCAAAGGGCTCGAGCTGAGGTAACCGAAATTTTGACGGCACTGGGCAGTCGAGGACCGCTGTTGTGAATGGCGAATCCGTTGCCCGGACCATCCGATCCACGCTCTGCTCCGTTTTTTCTTTAATGGCATTCCTTAGTTCGTCCATCTCTCTCCTCATCTCCTGAAGGATATCTGAATTTTGCTCAGCGGGAGTGTTTGGCCTTTGATGGTCACTTCTTCTGTTGCTATCCCCCTCATCTTCTTGATTTCCCTTCGAACGATTTTCCTCCTGCTGAAGCCGTAACCTCATTTCTTGGTTTTGCCTAGTCAGTTCTTCAACTGTGGCTGCAAGGGCTTGAACTTGCTGAGCTAGAGCCGCAGAATCTTGATTAGACTCCATCCTGAAATGGACAAAAACAAGGAACCACTATTTCGAGTTTGAACACGAAAAATGTCGTCCCCACAGACGACGCCAAACTGATGAAGCGTAAGTTCGTCAGTCAAGTAAGTTCGTCAGTCGAGTTGGTTAGATGGAAGCAATCCTCAACTTGCGTGATCGGATTCTCGAAGGTGGTCACCGGTGTGGTGCCTGCCACAAAGCCTCCGATGCCAAAGTCAGTATAAGAAGTTCTCTTAAGAAATGGACAATGTAATTAGAAAGAATTGAAAAGATCTCTAAGTATTTTTTTTTGTGTCTATGTACCTAGTCCTTAGCAATGCGGGAGACTTATATAGGTTCTTATGGCCTCTAGCTGTTGGGGTAGTTATGGAGGTCTTAATGCTCCTGTTGGTAACGTTTGGGGCCTTTTAATGTGCCTTCACTGTCCTTCAACGGTTTGTACAGTTGTCCCTGTAATCGTTTTGGGTTTGATTGCCTGCATTGAATGGCCTGGATATCTTCGTCAGTAAAGCATATAATTGACTCCCCTAGCCAGAGCTTGGATCCGTCAGTATCGATGGGATCGTCTGTGCATACACGAACTTGTTATCCTCGTCAACACCAATCATAGACCTTAAGCATCCAATCCAAACCGGATTTTGTCTCCATTAAAAAGACAATATTGGGATCTTGTTTATTGATTACCTTTTCCAAGGCACAAACTATCCGTCGGTTCCCAAGCTCTCGACAATTCCAACTCAATAGACTCATAATGCCCGGTGGGGTTGCGTAGCAACCTCCGCCAATATAATCCAATCAACACCAGAAAGAGCATGTAAACCTTCACTATTACTCACCTTATTTTTCTTTTTTGCCAATTCTGCCTTCTCTGCTTCACTTAAAATCTCTTTGCTATTCCTCTTTGGATCAAGCACTTAGTAAGAGCTAAACCTTCACTGTTACTCACCTTATTTTTCTTTTTTGCCAATTCTGCCTTCTCTGCTTCACTTAAAATGTCTTTGCTATTCCTCTTTGGACCAAGCACATTAGTAAGAGTCAATTCTAAAGTGGTCCGTGGCTTGTTTTGAAACCTCTCCCAAGTCCCTTTCTTAAGCCCAGCCTCTCCACCAATAGCTGAATTATTATCCTTTGAATTGGGCTTTTTAAACATAACTTCATCTGAACCACTAGAAAGTGGGCCTTGTAAAGAGAGCAACCTACTCTTATTTTTATTTCCACTTCTCTTGGGCCTACCTTTGACCAGATTACTACATTCTTGCCCACTACCCTTTACCAACTTTAAAGCTAAATTCATCATCCTGTAGACACAAGAGGCTACTCGGCTCCACTTGTTTTCCTTTTGAAACATGTTTGCAGGAAGTTATATCTTCATCCATTACCTCAGTGTCAACCAAGCCTGAGTAAATGTCTCTCTTAATGGGTTTTTACTTGTACAATTATTATTTTATTTTATATTTTAGGAAAAATTACAACTTACCAATTTATGATTTGGCTGAAATTTAAATTATTTACATGTGGTTTGAAATTTGACACTTTACCCACATGAGGTCATCTCAATTAGAGTTTCATACCTCACATCTATTAAAAACTGGGTTAAATATATAATTTTTCTCCACTTTTATTTCTCTCCTCCAAAAACACAAAAATACATAAAAATACAACCCATTTAGTACTATTATTTAAACAACAGTTTTCAATGTTAAACACCATAACATGTATTTCCACAGTACTTAAACAACATTACTAGAAATATCTTACTAAACAGACAAGATCAAGTAAGATAAAAAAAACAATCCAGCGAAATACTTGCATCACGGGATTTCAAAACATAGGTAAGTAACTTAAATTTTGATCAAATCTCAGGTAAGTAAAGTATTTAATTTCAATCCACAAGTAAGCAACTTAAATTTCAATCAAATTATAATTGGGTAAATTGTAATTTGTCCTATATTTTATTTATAGTTTTCAATGCAATTGATATCAATTCAATAGACAAAGGGGGAAATGACAATGCTTGATGATCTTTTTCTGAATTTTCTTGTGGATTGCACAGGATGACAACTAGTAAAATATAATAATTATGGAGCAAATATTTAGAATGGATTTTTTTTTTTTAATTCTGTCTACAATAAATATGAAGTAAAATTTGGGTGGTTGTGATTTGTGATTAATCTGAAACGCAAGATTTGTAGCACTTGGTTGTGATTTGTGGAGCGGTTAACTGAACATCATTTTCAGGCACATGGAAGATTACAAATAGTACACGAAGACTTAACACGTTTTTTGAAACTGAAAGTGAAAGTGAATTGGGATGTGTATGATGTCACCTTCATCTTCACAAACAACAACAAAAATCGACAAGTCATCACATTCACATCATGATGACTTGTGGATGAAGCAACTAAAAAATGGATAATGGTTAACGTGTGAGCTTCATCATTTTGTAAAAGTCAAAAAACAACCCCTCCTATAACTCCTAACCTTATTTTTAAACTCCTCATCCAATTTACTGACGAGTAATAAATTCTCTTTCCGAACTTAGCAATAAGCGAGCAAATCAAAAATAAAATAATAAAAATGTTTGTTTCCCATTCGGATCTATGGTCCATGCCCCGGGCCACCACCGGATTATGCATGCGATCCAACCCGAGAAGACCCGGAGGAATTTCTGGGGGCCCACATTGGGTGAAGTTGAGGCCTCGGGCCTTATACGGCGTCGCATCGGAGAAGAACAAGTCGCCGACCTGTACGGGCGATGAGTTGCACTACGTTTCTGTTCCCAACTCGGATTGGACACTCGCTCTCTGGCGTTACCTTCCTTCTCCTCAGTCGCAGGTTCTTCTCTTGTTTTGTTTTTCTGAGAAATATATATATATATATATATATATGTTCTTTTATTATTATTTGGTGTGTACTATGTATTTGAATTACATGTATGGTGAAAACAACAAAAACAAAAACAGGGAAAGCCGAGAAGGAACCATCCGCTGTTGCTGTTGTCAGGAGTTGCCACCAATGCTATTGGATATGATCTCTCTCCTCAGGTCTGTGTTTTCCTTTTTCTTTTTATTCATACGAGTACCATGCAAATTGCAATGCAATGCTATCAATTTTCTTAACTTGTATTAATACCTTTTTGCTCCTTTCTTTTCCTTTTTTTGTGTTTTTGGTGTTGGGTTTTTTTTTTTTTTTTTTTTTTTTAACTTAGATTGTAAACAAAAAATTGTAGGGAAGAAAAGTAAGTACTCAAAAGACTCACAGAACACTTAGCCCCGTATGGTATTGTTTTAATTTGAAAACGGTTAAACATCGGTTAAAATAAACTTGAGTTGCTCACGTCATGACTCATGACATGTCCATGTTTAGAAGTACATTTTCACAATATCATAGGAGGGGTTCTGTGTTACACAGCTAACTGTTTACGTACATTCAAAACCAAAACAGGTTTCGGTTTCTTACAGGAATGAAGAGCTATTATCAATGAATAATAAAGAAAAATTAAGAGTAGGACAAAAACTATTCATTCATTTGTATTTTCAGGTTTGAGCTATTGGTTGGTTTTGACAAGAACCTCTCCAACAGGTTACAAGAAAAGATAGTTACAAACCTTATGTACTTCAATCCTGTTTTTATAATTATACGTATAGTATGGGTCATATGCCTAAAATTACATAGCTCCTTATTTCTTTTTTAAATATTAACATGCATGCGAAAACCAATCACAAATATGTTTGGAAGAGCACCAAGCTTCTTAGTTCTATATCTTACCCTGAATTAAAGCTTCTTGTCTACAACAACTAAAGCTTCTTTAATATTAAAGCTTCTTTGATGGTTTGCATTATTTATTTTGTTCCACCTAGCTTCAATATAATAGGGCAGTCTTACAATGGCTACTAACTATCTAACTATGAGAGAACGCTCAAAAAAAAATTTCATCATTGAGATGCAAATCAGAGTTTATCCATCCTTTTAATATTCAACCTCTGTAGTTTCCTATTATAAGGCCTTATTGATGAGTGTGTAAATTGTTTGCAGTCCTCTTTTGCACGTTACATGTCTAGTCAAGGATTTGATACATGGATTCTTGAAGTTCGAGGTGCTGGGTTGAGTACATACAGGATGGACTTTGGGAAAGATAAGCAGCCTGTGGATGCCATGAGAGATTCTTCAGCTGAGCATGGAATGGATGGTATTTTTCCTTCAGGTCAAGAGTCTACCTTAGATTGGTGATTTTTCTGATTTTGGCAAATCTAATGTTAATAGAAAAAGTAAACTGACTGTTTCTAAATCTGATGACTTGAAATTAGTTACCAAATTGATGGAAACTTTTTTGCATTTATCAGAGAAACTCTCCGGCTTTTTAAATGAATGTTGGTCCGACTGTCAACTGATTGAATCAAATTTTTAACTTTTTTTGTCTATGTTCATTATATGAACACTATAATGATTTTGGACAAAACTTGCAGGTTTTCTAGAAGCAAGACAAAACTCTGCTATTGTTAGCCAAATTAGGGATGTGAGTCAAAGGCTTGTAAATATCATTGAAAAAGGTCAACTGCCAGTTCCAGAACAGTTTTTGGACTTGCAAGGGCGTTTTTTTACTAGATTAGAAGAATTCCAGAAACAACTTGACCTGATTGTAAAGTATGATTGGGACTTTGATCACTACTTGGAAGAGGATGTACCTGCTGCGGTGAGGTGACATTCCTTCAATACAAATGACATCATAAATCACATTTTTCTCTTACCATTGTGACATAAACTTATAACGCACTTTCTGAATGGAATGGATATCTCAATCTTTAATCTGTCATCTTAGATGGAGTACATAAGGACTCATTGCAAACCAAAGGATGGAAAGTTGCTTGCAATTGGTCACTCAATGGGGGGTATCTTGCTATATGCAATGCTCTCTCGATGCTGTAAGTTAATTGGCTAAACTGGTCATTTTGTTTGTCCTACATTTGTTACCTAACATTGATGCCCACTTATCTTTTATCATTTCCTTTCCTAAATTCTGGCTTTGGTTTTTTTTTTTTTTTTTTCCATCTTGGTTTCTCTCTCTCTCTCTCTCTCACACACACGCGCACACACACACACACACACACACACATGCTTAGACACACAATGCAAAAGGACCTTTGCATGTATTCATTTTGATTTTGAAAGGGGACACACTGGTGTGATGGTAAAAGTCTTGGCCTATCAAGTTCAAGAGTCTTGAAGTCTTGCAAAATATTGTTTTTGTTTATTTCTGTATAGTTATATTCATCAAATCACGTTAGGTTGGGAAACATATCAGTTGTTTATGAACTTTCAAATTTTTTTTACTCACACAAATTTTATGTTTCTTGATACTTCCAAATTTTAGTTCCTTTAACATTTTATTTGCAAATCTGGTTCTGCAATGCTATATCATTTCTTCAGCAAGATTTTAATGCTAAAATATGTTATTTCATAAGGTTCTGAAGGAAGGAATTTTGGGTTCACATCAATTGCTACTTTGGGATCATCACTTGACTACACAACTTCAAAGTCGTCACTCAAATTACTTTTACCTCTGGCAAGTGATATGAAAGACTACTTGTTTTAACTTTTAAGTACCTCTTTACTGCTTCATTATGAGAATTAGATGACTGTATACTATAATTATCATGAGGAGCTGATGCTAGTTCACTTTGTTACACAGGCTGACCCTGCAGAGGCTCTAAATGTTCCTGTTATTCCAATTGGGGCATTGCTTTCTGCTGCTCATCCTCTTGCATCTCGCCCTCCTTATTTTCTGTCTTGGTTGAGTTCTCAAGTTTCTGCTCAGGGCATGATGCATCCAAAGTTGTTTGATAAGCTTGTTTTGAACAACTTCTGTGAGTACAATTATCTTTCTTCTACCAAAATGTTACATAACTGATTAGCACCAAATGCATTTGAAAATGGCTAGTGATTTGATATTTGATCCTTTCCTGGTTAGAAGTTCCCTTTAGGAGTTATGCTGAAATATTATGTTCGGCTATTACATTATGATAACATTGTCACATAGTTCATTTTCATAATTGCCAAAAGAATATTTAATAGACTGGGGAGGCATCTTCCCTGGGGATGGTTCAGGCAGGTATGAGGCTATCCGTGGGGGACTCGTTACATTCTTAGCTATTTACTGTAGGGAATATACACAGAATTTCCAGATTTGTGAGATGCAAAAATAGTGAAAAAATATGCGCCAAGAAAACAATCACACAAGACAATATTTACGTGATTCGGCAATTTGCCTACATCTACGGAGTTACAATGATTTCACTATTCACAGAAAAAAAATACAAATGCAGCAGTATAGTTTTCTCTCTCAAAACAGCACACCAAACCCTAATCTCCAAGCAACAGTTTTTCTATCCTATACACAGGATTCACAATGTGCTAAAAACGGGCCAAAGTTTCTTTCCCATGGGCAATCCCATTAAAAAACCGTAGCACTTTTATAACGAGTCAAGTCATAATCCGAATCAAACACAATTAGGCTCCATATAGCCCAACATTTATATGTCAAGGATATTTTGTGCATCAATTTCAATTTTATGATCCATTTTTGGTAAGGAAGTTGCAATTATTTTTGGCAAGGATGTCAAATTCGGTTGTAGATACAATGCCAACTTAAGAAGAAAATTATAAATTGGCAAAGAGAGAAGAAGCAAAAAAAGGTTGTCCAAGAGGCTAGATTTAAGGCTTATGATGAATTATATAGAAAGTTGGGAACTAAGGATGGAGAAAAGAACTTTTATAAACTTTATAAAACAAGGGAAATGAAAACAAAAGACTTGAATCATTTCTAGTACATTAAAGGTGAAAATGAAAGAGTCTTAGTAAAGTAAAGGAGATTAAAGAGAGAAGCAAAAGTTATTTTGATAAACTTTTTCATGGAAGCCATACAAGAGAATAGAGGGAACTCAATTTCCCAATTAAGGATAGAAACCATAGGTTTGTTCGAAGAAATAGGATTACCGAGATGCAGGATGCATTGAGGAAGATGAAAATGCGAAAAGCTGTGGGACGTGATGAAAAGCATGTTGTGCCTGTACTGTTGTTTATCTCTGCTGTCAGTTTAATGTCCTTTCAACCTTTAGTAGTTGCCTAGCCCCCAGTTATTCTTGTGCTGTACTAGATCAATTTTGGATTTCCTTATTTAATATCTGTGTATATTTCAATTGTTAGAATAACAGTAAGTGATTAAATTAATCATTTCCCATCAGTTTAAGTTTTTGGAATAAGTAGCATTAGTTTATCACTAACAACCATGAAATCTAATCCATTTGAATGGTCTTTTCTCCAATCTGTTTGCACAATTCCTTCTGAAGTTGGTCCATCAGTGTTTTTCTCATCATGAGTTTGTAAACAAATTCTTTTAAGTTTTATTTTTAGCTTAAGTTCAGCATTAGTGACTAATTTCTCTTAACATCATTTTCAACTGGAAAGCATTTTCAGCATTCTTTCTCTTTCTCCTTAATATGTGACTGTAGGCTGATTCTCATCCTGATATAATCTGCAGGTACGGTTCCTGCTAAGCTTCTCTTGCAGCTAACAACAGCCTTCCAAGAGGGTGGTTTACGTGACAGAAGTGGAACTTTTTTCTACAAGGATTATTTACGCAAAAGCAATGTCCCTGTGCTAGCACTTGCTGGAGACCAAGACTTAATTTGTCCACCAGAAGCTGTATATGGTAGAATTTAGTTCATGTATTTGTGCCTTTAACAGGCTCCAGTTTTCAATTATATTCCTTTACCATTTCGTTTTGTTTGTTTTTATATTTTCTATCTGCATACCTATGATGATTGATATATATGGAGCAGAAACGGCAAAGCTGATTTCGGAAGATTTTGTTGCTTACAAAGTTTTTGGAGAACCCCGCGGGCCACACTATGGTCACTATGATCTAGTTGGGGTCGTATGGTATGAGTAATTTATTTATCCTAGATTGATAAATTTTTCTTTCACATAATGAAAAGAATAAAGTTTCGCTATACCAGTTAGAATTTGGTCAGTGAATTCTTTTGTGTAACAGGTTGTTTAACTGTTCCTTTCTCCCTCTCTCTCCTTTGGTGCAGGTTGCAGATCAAGTGTATCCCTGTATAATTGAATTTCTCAGTCGTAACGACGTGATTTGATTTCCTCATCTCATTTTTACACTCGAATTTTTAGTCAATATTTTTTGTCCATATAGAAGTTGAACTGAATGAAGATTCCTAAAGAAAGAAGCCGCCAAAGAAGTAGAGGAAGTTGGTGTCTGCTTGAATATTGTTGTATAATGTTCCACTTGTGCACATAGTTGTAAAGGAAATAGCAAATATTACAATCGAAAAGATAAATTACTTAAATTTTCTTTCTTTCTTTCTTTTTTTAATTACTCTAGTTAGATGTCTGTCATACAAGAATTAGATTGTACCTTTCTCTTATTAAGATTAAAGACAAAATGAAAGAGCTTGTTGTGCTTGCAACTTCTGGTTAATCTCAAGTTCTCCTTAANAATCTATAATTTATGTTGAGCATCTTCTGATCATATTTAACTCTCAAATAGTTGATTGAGAATTACATCACTGGAAATACTTAAATATATTTGATTTGTCAAGATCCCCCCCAATTCTATATAGTTAAGAACTCAATTATATATAAAAGAAAGCTATGTTTTACCTGCCAAAACCAAACCCAATACCTACCCAGACCATTTAACGGAAAATTGGAAAAGGCTACCAAAAAGTATAAACAGTATCCCAAACTACCAAAATTAAGCTATGGCCTATGGGCCAAATAGTACAAGAGGCACAAAAGTGCAGTATATGAATAAATAATAGATATATATTAAAATAAATAATTAAATAAGCATAAACTAGCATCCTTGAGAATTATATTGACAGAACACATGGAGAGCATGGACAGACCTCAGCAAAGCCCTCAGGAGAAGGATGGCGAGCATGTCGGTAGTACCTAGTTCCAAATACCTCCAATCCAGGACGAGAAGATACATAATCGGAGTCGGAGTCCAGAAATGAAATGGGTTCAGGGTTCACTGCTCGCCTTCCTAAACATGGACGCTGCCAAGATTTGATGAAAGCACAATCAACCAAAATGATAAAAAGTGGGCAAATACCTCATAAATACAATTTCTTTATAGATAACAGAAAAGAAACTCCTATAGTCCAACCACTGAAGCACTTATCTAAAACTCACACATAGGAGTCTCCTGGTTTAGGTGGGAGACTTAATATAAGTAGGGGTCTAATCCACAGTGAATTATTCAAGAAAGAAAATATTTTGCGTTAGCAACTATACAAATTTATACGTGCACGCATTGAATATTTGAACCCAAAAAAAATTAAACACAAGAAAATCAGTGACTTAGTTCCATAAAACACTGTCACTGAATGTCACACTCACACAGCCAATAAAATATTGGTCAAAACTGTCAAAGGCCATTAACAAACACCCAATAAATCAGAAAGTGCCACATAACAACCAATGAAGTATTTCCTACAAAGAAGCAAAACCAGCTGAAGAATATGACAATCCTAAGACTTTGGGAACCCCAAAAAAAGAGGTTTTTTTGAAAAATTTCAACAAACCCTGACTTACAAATGCACAGGTGCAATGAAAAATAAGCACAATTAGAGGTAAATTAATAATCTAACCGTGAGTTGTTTTACTTATTAAAAAAATAATAAACACAATTATATACATATATATATGTGAAATATTTCTATTTAACAAGTATTACACATTCATAGTATTAAATTAAAGCATAATAAATGCAAGTAAAATCTTTTGATTTTTTCTAGGTTCAAATGCATGAATTTGTATGTAACGATGCAATTAGAATGGCACTTATCAAAAAATTATATTGAAATTGGAATCCTATTTGTATATTATATTAATGATTGGGCTTCCACCTTGATATATCGATATTTGATACCATATGATAGGTTTTAAAATAAATAAATAATTGGAGCAATTGAAACATCTTATGGAAATGAATAAGGATAGCATTGAGGAATGCAAACAACTCCAGAATCCATACCCGAAAGGGGAAATTATTATAAAACAAAACAAGCAAACAAACTCTGCAAGCAATATTTATTGTAAAGACTAAATTATTTGAAGATTCAGTAAGCATTTATAGTTGGCCACTCCCAGACTCTAACACCAGTATTATTTAACCAGTAAAATAATAAAAAAAAATTATTACTACTTATAAAGCAGAACAACTAGTAGACAATTTCCTATTTCCCAAAAGACAGACTCAAAATATACACATTATTTCCACTCGAGCCTCAAAATTCTCTTAAATTCACAGAGAGAAGGAGAGATGAGATTTGGAAGGTTTTTCCAGCTTTTTAGCCTCTGTCAATAAATATATACATATGCATCTTTTTATATTGCTCTATTTTCTCCCCAATCTCAAATTCTCCATTTTATTTGGATGACTGAGTTTTGCCCCCAAAGATCTTGTCTTTGCTCTTCTCATCTTTTCTTCTGTATATTCTGAATCAAATCCAGAGTAAAAGTAGTTCCAGACAACCCAAATAAACATACATATATATTATAAGAAAAAAAAAATCCCAGTTCAGTTTGAACAGCATAATGACCAAGATCACTATTCACACAAAAAACCCAGATTAAACACCTAATAAATGGCCACTACTACAAAATCAAACATTAAAAAAAATCTTAACAAAAGTACTAAACTCTGACCCCCACATCCTATAAATTAGAGAAATTCAGCATCCACAACCTTAAAAGTCAATAACATTAGTAAGAGAGACAAAAAGAGAGTATTACCTCCCTATGGGTGTGGTTGATTTTAGTATCACCATCAATCTTGCCTCTCCCATTACCATTCCTTCTGGCCACTACACAATCCTCCGCAGAGAACCCAATTCCAGGTCCACACCAAACATCTTGCACATCCACACAACTCATTATATTCGGCCCATCTCCTCCATTATTGATATTACTATTATTACCATTGTTGTTGCTGTTGTTGCTAAAGTTCCTCTTTTGCTTCTTCTTCTTCTTCCTGCTCTTCTTAGCTTCCCAGTCAGCTGACCCTCGAATCACTGCCGGCACCGACACTTGCTGTGAAGCCGAGGCCGTACAGCCAAGCCCCCTAAACGTTGCTGAAGTAAAGTTGTTCTTTTTCTTGGTGTTTGCGTTGGTGGGTGTAGCTTCATTTGTGGAGTTTGTGTTGGAAAAAGTGGAGAGGAGGAGGGAAGAGATGGTGGATTTGCATCTACTGGATTGGATTATAGATGGGATTTGTGGGTTAGGACTAGTTGGAGGATCCATCTCTGAAATGGGTTGGTGTTGGAATTGGTTTCTGGTCTTCTCCATTTGACTTGCTCTAGGCCTGTGGTCTCGTCAACAACCGGCATGGTTTCTCACTCTCTCTCTCTCTGTTTCTCTCACTGTATGTCTCTGCCTCTGAGAGATGAATGGATAGTGAGATAGAGAGAGAGGGAAAGTCTGTGTGTTTTTTCTCTGTATGTATGGTGGAATTGATGAGAGAGAGAAGAAAGGAATAATGAATGGGATTATGGAATGTAAGAAGTCATTAAGCTTTTAGAAAGAGAAGAGGGAAGAGAGCGTGTCTTTTTGAGTTAATGGAGAGAATAGAATACAAATTATACATTTTTGTTGTCTGTTGCTTACCTTTTTTTTTTTCTTTTCCTGTTTTTTAAGTTTTGAAGAAATGAGATTGCGTAGTGGTTTTTTTTTTTTTTTTTTAATGATACAAATGTTTTTCTTTTTCTTTTTTAAGTTTTATCACTATATATGTAATTTATTGTATAATTAATGAATAAAAGAATAATGTTTTTAAATGGATGGAGTTTCAATTTATATGGTCAATTCTATGATAATCATTTTTTATTATTAATTTAAAACATTCGATGACAAGATATTTGACAAAAACTCACATGTTTAGAGCTTTTTAGCTCTTAATTTCTTTTATGAGTTATAAGAAAAAAATCACTTTTTCATGAGGAAAATTATGATTCATATCTTTCTCCCTATTTATTATAATAATTGAATTAAAAAAATGACGTATAATGAATTAAAATAAAATTGTTGTGATGAAAAAATAATAAAAGATAATGTATTCATGTATCTTAGGTATTATTTTTTAATTTTTGATTATATCTTTTTGGTGTTTTATGGAGTTTGTTAGGTGGGCTATGGTTTGTCTTCTTGTTGGGATTGTGGGTATATGCTACCATCAAATAGCAGGGTTCTGAAGATAGGGCGCTCTGGAATCTGTGACTAATTAACTTTATCTTTTTCTTCATACACTCTCTTTTTGTTTTTAATTTTTGCTTTAAGGTAAGGGTGATGCTTACTTATCACTTATCAGAAGAAAGGTTTTTAATTCCTTTCCCCTGCTCTCAGTCTGTCTCTTCTGTGCAACAATATACAAATAGTAAAGTCATTGGAATAGCTACAGCAGCATATTATAGAGTCCATGAAAAGTCAGATTTGTGGACAGCATTCGAGGGGTGGCCCTACATTCTACAACTACTACAAGAGTAATCACAGGGTCAAAATTCATCACTGTTTTGGGATTGCAACTAATAAACTACTAGTATCAAGCAATCCATTAAGCTATAAGCTAATAAACAGTGGTAATCATGTGAGAGAAGCTCTAATTTTGACTCAAACCATGTCTTCAGCATAAAGCTTTCAGTGACGGGTCCATGCTGGCCCTTTGTGTTCTATACTCTTAAAAGAATCAATTTTTTTGGCTAGTATTTCAGAATGATTCCATTTTAGAAGAAGGAAATTTGCCTTCACATCCCTCGAGGTCTGACAAAATGTAACAACTCCCTCCTTCTTCTTGAAATTTGCATTTATAGGCTTTATAGCTGTCTTCTTCTTTTTTCATGTTATTTTCTTTTTAATTTGAAATTATTCTGTTTTATTTACATAATTAAATTAATCACATACCATAAGAACCAAATTTTTTCCAATCAATTTAAAAAAGGTAAAATATAAAAAGTAAGTCCTTATAATATTAAAATAGACTGAACTTATATGAATACTCTAAACTGAAATCTAAATCCCTTTCATTTTTTTTTTTTTTTTGAAACAAAAGAATATCATTCATTTAATCAGCAAAATTAGCATCTTGGTACAAAACTTCTCTAACTATTGGAGGAACATCTTCCATCCAATACATATCTTCAATAATATTCCTAGCAAATTGAGCTAATACATGAGCAACCTGATTTCCCCCTCTTCTAATACAATCAATCCTTATCCAATGCAAATTTCGAATTAAATGTTGAATATCCCCAACCACATTCCCCAACAATGACTGATCAATCTTCACCGTTGAAATAGCTGTCATGGTCGAGTTGTTATCTCCCTCAATAACTAATTCTGAGAAACCCACATCCACTGCAAATTCAATCGCTTTCCTACAGGCAAGTAGTTCAGCTTCCTCAGTGCAAAACACTTCCAAACCCTTAATTGCCATAACTTCCCCTTTCTCATTGCGTATAATAGCACCAAAACCCGATCTGTTGAGGCCTGAAAACACCACTGCATCAAAGTTAAGCTTAAAGATCGGCTGTGGAAGAGGCTGCCAGGTATCATGAGTTGGCTGCCTAACTGATTCGGTTCTCATCTGATCTTGGGCAGTCTGAAATTCCTCTAACAGCTCCCTTGCTCGATTGATCAACCATCCCAGGTCATGAAACTTCCCTCCATGTACAACCGGTTCTTTGATTCCAAATCTGCCAAGCTTGCACCAAAACCTCCTCCATGTCATGTAGCTCAATCTGATCTAGCAAGTACTCTATTAGGTGAGTAAAATCAGCCAAACCCAAGACCCCTTCTGCAGAATTTTCAAACTATCAACCCACACATCCTTAGCCGCCTCACATTCCCACAAAACGTGGATTGCTAACTCTGGAAATCTCAGGACACATCTCATTCTTAATTATTTTTCGCTTTGACAGATTTTGTTTTGTTGGCAAGATATCATTGCAACTCTCCACCCAAACACTTTAATATTGTTTGGAATCCGAAGCTTTCATAGTGCAGTCCACACAACCCCTTGAGCTCTCAACTATATTTCCACCTAGCAATACTTCCCTTGTCACCATGTATGCTGACTTGACAATAAACAACCCCTTTTTATGGTGCAACCAGATTATAGTGTCTTCCACATCTCTTCGACTTAGCTGGATTCTACAAATGGCTTCCGCATACGCCTGCTCAAACATGTCCATAATAAATTCAAACCTCCAAGCATGCAATTTTAGATCAATTAATTTAGCCATAGCCACCTTTCAAACCTCCTCCTGAGTGGAAACAAAGGCGCATTTGTTGGATAATTCAGTATCCATTTATCCCCTAAAACCCAAATAGAAAGACCATTCCCAACTCTCCAACAACATCCCAACTTCAAAATAGGCAAAGCGGTTACAATACTTTTCCACACAAATGAAAAATTTAGGGATTCTTTCGCATCAAATAATTGAGTTCTAGGATAATATCTAGCTTTAAGGCATTGACATACTAAAGAACTATCATCATGCAGCAACCTCCACCCTTGTTTAGCTAACATAGCTAAATTAAATGCCCTTAAATCCCTAAAACCCATTTCTCCATCCTTCTTTGATCTTGTTAACTTCTCCCACATTTGGCAATGGATTTTCCATTCATCCCCCACTTGCCCCCACCAAAATTTAGCACACATCGCATCTAGTTCATCAGAAAGCTTTAAAGGGAGTTGAAACACACTAATGGTATATGTAGGAATCGACTAAGCAACTGCCTTAATAAGTATCTCCTTACCAGCCCTAGACAACAGCTTCCCTTTCCAACCTTACAACTTCTTCCAGATCCTATCCTTCAAATATGATAATGTATAATGTAGGGACTCAATTTGGATTGACCCAGAAAAATGATGGGAATCTAGCCCAACAAGCCCAAACAATACATTTTAGAGAGTGTGATGAAGAATTAGGCCCTAACAGACAGGCAACTCTAAAAATAGGAATTCCAACCCTTTGAGGGCTGAGGCATCCAGGCAGCTCCTTAAGGTTGCTCCTCGGCGCTTATCCGAGGAACTTCCTTCCTTTCCCCCTTTTTCCTCCCCCCTTTTTGTTCTGTTGGGTTCTTCTTATATAGCCCCCTCTCCTTCTTCTCTTTCTTCCATCTATTGGTCATCCATGAGCCTTACTTCTGACCGTCCATCCCATTAGTTGTATTATCAGTACTCAAGTGATTTACAGTGACCAAGGTTATCCAGTCCAGGAGTCACATCTCCATTAATGTGACCAGGGGTTAGGTGAGCGCATTTATTGTGGAGGTGACAACCTCTCCTAAACTCGTCTCCCCCCCCCCACCACTTGGGGTTAGTCTCGGTCTCCGAGGACAGGGATATCCTTGGCGGGGTTCTAAGAGCTTGGACCTTCATACATCTTCTTCATATAATACTTCTTCCTCGGCATGGGCCCTGGGCCAGATGTGAAGTGGGCCGAGGTTACCAGGCCCATAGGCCCACATATAATATTTCGATCTCCCTACTAAGGTAGGCAACCCCAAATATGAGTCAAAGCGGTGTACCTCCTGAACTCCCAAAACCCTTAGAATATCTTGCTTATGGCTAGCTGAAGTGTTACTGCTAAAAAATACTGAGGACTTCTCCAAGTTGATGCATTATCCCAAAGCATTAGCATATGTCTGAACCACTCGAAAATTACCTCCACTTCATTTTGTGTTGCCCCGCAAAATAAAAGGGAATATTCTGNAAAATTTTGGTGTTTCTATCTCCATGTTTCAATTATGCAACCCTAGACTGTTGTGCCCAGTAAATCTCTTGCTTCAGCAACAGATCATGCAATTTTTTACTAACCACCAAATACTCCTCCTTACTTTCCTCAGTGATGTCAGCTCTATTGATTTTATCAAGCTGATCTTGAAGGAGTTTAATCTATTTCTCCTCGGGTTTAGCCTTTGTATCTCTCCATGTCTTCAAATCATCCCCACAAGCCTTTATTTTCGCATGTACAGCTGCTAGACCCTCTTCCCCACTACCTGACAAGCTCCAAGCTTGCTGAATCCGTGCTTCATAGTCATCCCATAACAGCCAGCTCTCCTCAAACTTAAAACCTTGATCAGCTCTTTTATTTTTCTTCCTAAACTTTTGAACTTGGATAGTAATAGGTATATGGTCCAAAGCATGAGGAAGAAGATGCACCACATTACTAACTGGAAAATTATCTATTTACCCATCTGTTACCACAGCTCTATCAAGTCTCAACTTGGTATTTGCATCACTGGGTCTCTTGTTAGTCCAAGTAAACGGGTAGCATTTATAGCCTAGATCCTCCAATTGAAAAACTTCCAAAGCTTCCCGAAAAGCATCTATATGAGCAGTATGGGGCTGCCTTGTGCTTTGTTTTTCCGGGGAATGGAGAATAGCATTAAAATCTCCAAAACATAGCCAAGGCCCCTCCACAAAAGTCTTCAAATGTTCTAATAGCTTCCAAGACTTGAATTTTTGTAATGTCTCCGGCCACCCATAAAAACCTATCATGAACCACACAAAGCCATTTTCTTATATTACTCTAGCTAAAACATGATTTGCTGTATAGTTAACTACCTCTAACTTTAAATCATCCTTCCATAAAAAGACCAACCCTCCACCACCATTTTGATGCTTGATAATAATTTTATTCTAAAACAGTAAATTACTATACAGAGTATTAAAGCCATTTGTATCTAAACGTGTCTCCATAAGAAAACACACAATGGGAGTTTGTTCCCTCACTAATTTGGGAAGGTTTCGACCTGTCCAAGGGTTCCTAGCCCTTTGCAATTCTAGCTGAGGATCCTCATTGCTCTCGACAAGGGTGGCTTTCCGCCCCCGCTGATATAACATTGTCTAGATCATCTCCACTCCCTACCCTTGCACGTTTAGTTTCCCTATTTCCAAGAATCTCACACTGCCCTTCCTCCAAATCTGAATCTTTGCTTCTTTTCCCACGAGTTGGTAGCATGAAAGCCTTAGACAGCCCTCCAAGCCCAAAATCCATGTGATTAATCCTTGTCCATGTGGATTTGGGCTTTAAAAAGGTAGCCATGGCCTGACCCTCTCCTTTTTTTCAATCTATTGCAAACCGGCCCACTAACCTCATCAACCAGTCCACCCATTGCCACATCAAATGATTCCAATCTAGTTGACTGCTCTACCATGTTATTCTGCAAGGCCAAATCTGGTATCTGTCCACTAGAGTCTTTATGCTGCACGTAAGCATGACTTTCCTTTTCCACATTATCAACTTCATGGAAAATAGGTGCAGCCCCTAAAATTACAGAATCAATCTCAACCGCCCTACTAGGGTTTGTGTTCTCTAAACCTGCCGCCAGTGATACCATCTCCCTTGGATTGTTGCTTGTAGACTCCTCAAACCGTTGCTCTCTTGCCGCACCAGCACTAGCACCTGTATTTCTTGGTGAAAAGGATCGTGGGTGCCCTCCCATGGCATATAAGGAGTCCCCATATTGATAATTAATCTCCCCTCCTTTCTGAATGATAGCAAAGTGTGAAGCACAATGCTTCACATCGTGCCCTAACATACCACAATACAGAGGTAACCGTTCATACTTAAATGACACCCAAGTTCGAATACCATCTAACCTAGCAATGAAACTTCCTCTCCCTAGGGGCTTCCCAATTCATAGTGCAACTTTAACACGCATAAAAAAAAAATTAAGATCATCATGCCTTCGCTTCCATTCCACTTCCTCAACAATACCAAGACAACAACCAACCTCCTTTGCGACCTGAGGGGAAACCATATCAAATGGTGCACCCCAAATTTGGATCCAGAGAGAAGCATGCTCTAGTTTTATATTCCCCACAGTCATCCCTTTCTGCCACTGTTGAAGCAATAATAACTAATTATCGAAAGACCACGGGCCATCTTGTAGAATCTAAGCCATATCGAAATCCGAGTGAAACTTGAATTGAAAGAGATTCGGACCTACCTCAATGATCTGTAGACTATTTTCCAATTCCCATGCCCTTCACAACGTGTTCTTTTCTGCTCTTTTATTAAATGGTTTACATGTTAAGAACTTCCTAATAAGACTTAAACTGCAACTCTCCAAAGCCTCCAATCTGCCTTCATCAGATATGGGAATCACATCCTCTTCATCAGATGTCAACTTCATATTATCCAAACCAATTGCAATGTCATCAACCATAGCATGAAAAACCATAGAAAAGAGAAGAAATATTATTTAGATCAATACTTCTAACATTACATAATGTTTGAAAAAATATCCTCCCATTCATATCCACTATTGAAGTGGATAAGTGTCTCATAAGATCAAAATGACATAATTTTGTTAAGTTTTGAGTTCGTATAAGCCATATCAATATATAGATTACCTTGTCAAACAATCTTTTTTTTTAGTAACAATGATATTATGGGTTAATATACCCACCCCTCTCTCTCTCTCTCCTTATTTTTTGCCATTTTCAACATCATGGGCACTATGCATTATGGTCATGCTCGGGGTTGTTAGCGACCTTTGAGGAGTGAAACCAGGTGCTTCGGCAACCCCAACATCATGGCTAGTGCTAGGCGTGGATTCTTGTGCCATAATTAAGATCGTTCATGACTTGCGATCGTTTATTGGCTTGCGGCTTTAAATTTCTGCACTTGTAATGTGGCTGGTTGTTTACTTGTCTTGATAGTCTTTCCAAATGGATGCTTTTTTATTTCATCAAATTCAATTGTTACATTCGATCTCATAAGATTTTTTTGAAATGTGTGGGCTACCCATCCATTGTGGGTGGGGGTGACCTTTAAGTAGGGGGTGGAGTCAGGAATTTTTGTTTGGAGTGCCAAGTTACAACACTAATATATTTATCAAAACAACCACACACACTTTGTACACACGTTTTTTTTTTATATATACACACTTTTTTATTTGGTAAGTTATATATATACACACCAAAAAAAAAAAAAAAACTTAGTATTTTCAATCAAAATTATGTTTGATGGTAATTTTTCATAAAAGAAAATTCATTTTTACCATTTTTATAGTGAAATTCTTAAAAATTTTCATTTTTAATACAAATTATCAAATTTTATACTAAAGTAAGTAAAAAAATTTCAATTGAACTACGAAAATTTTCAAAAACACGAATGATTCAAAGCTTGGAGGAAGAAGTTAAGTTCTAAACATATTTAAAGTTATCTTACTCTAACTCATTATGTGACAATTAAAGAAACATTTCATGTGTAGTTTTAGTGACAATATTTTTTTAACGAGTCAATGACTTGTTAATTGTACATAATAAGTTGAAAAAGATATAGATTTAAACATGTTTGATGCCAAACTTTATCAAATATTTAACAAATATAAAAGCATATTTTACAATAAAAAATAGAATTGTGAAAATAATGTTAGTCTTTATAACTATTAGACCAATTATTTTTTTTAAAGGCATGTTGGACTAAATCAAATATTTGGAAGGTCAACTCTTATTTTTGTAGACTAAATCTTGAAAAAATTAAAAAATATATATATATTATAAAATTTCAAATTGGGGGGGGGGGGGGGGGCGATGGCCCCCCACCCTTACACATAGCTACGCCCCTACCTTTAACCCAAGGGCAAGGGGCATACTGAATATTGACTCCACATAGTGGACAAATAACGTATTAACACCACATCTCACCTAGGCAATCCTAACATACATCCGACTACTTTAATGCCCCAACTTGGTTACAATCTTACATTACTAAGCTCAGCCATCCCATAAGATTTGAATTAAAATAAAATCCTTCAAATTTCATTCAAATTAACAGATTATCTTGATAAATTATTTACCCTTTGTGGTTTATCATATCACAAATCAATCCTCTTTTTAATAGATACATTTTCACATTCCAACGTTTTGGATTAAAATGAAACCTAGATCCCATTTTGGAAAACTCCAATGGTTTTATTTAAGTCAAATATTTACGGTGTGCTTGAAAAGGGGGAAAGTAAAGAGAAAATGAGAAAAAGGAAAGGAAGACCGGCCCTTTCCTCTGTTTGGTTGCTTTAGGAGAAAGGAAAAGAAGGAATAGATAAAGGCCCCACTAGGCCCACTTTTTTCAATCTCCCATTTTGGACGGAATTGAAGAGAAAACTTGATACTTTGAGCAATTAAAAATAAAAAAAACTAACACTTGGACATTTTATGTAATTAAATTTACATTTTTGTCCAACTTTTTACATTCATCTCTCCCAAATTTAGGTGGGTATAAAAGTAAAAAGACAAATATCTTTCTTCTCTTTTTTTTTTCTTTTCTTTTCTTTTCTTATTTCCAAACCCACATGAGAAAAATATTTTCTTCTCCTTTTTTTTTCTCTTATTTTATTTCTTTTCTTTTCTCTTCCCTCAATTGCAACCAAACAAAGCGTTAGAGAAAATCATTTAAATTTACCCAAAAGAAAATTACTAGACAAGCATTTGCCCATTCATTAACAAGAGATGAGAAAGGGTGCAAAGTTTTTTCTTATATATATAATCTTTATTTTTATTTTGTGATTGACTAGAGTGTAAGAGGTGGCGAAGTCAAAAAACTTTGCTTTATTGATAAAAGAAAAATTGGTGCTTGGCTTGAATTTAATGCATCTATTATATTATTAGATCCGTTGAAAGGATAACATGTAACTCAAAGTGAATACGTATCACCATTATGATGGGCTCATGGTAACTAAATACTAGAACCAAGATTTGCCCAAAAAAGGAAACCCACACATTGCTCTATAGTTTGAAAAAAAAATTGCTGGTAAAATAATAGGTACATGACCCGTATTCAAGTAATTTTCTTCCAATCCATAATAAACAAAATTTTAAGAAAAAAGTAATTTTCTTACAACCAAAATAAATCATAAAAAGAAATAATAATAATAAAGTACATAGAGCCTTTTGTTTTTGGCAGGAAGTCCATGGAACCTTTCGAATTGTCAAAACTTGAAAAATCAAGTAGCTGGATGATACTCTTGGACAATGCAAAGGTAATTGCTTATGACTTCGCAAAGAACAAACCCAAAACGACAAAAAAAAAAAAGGTGTGTATTTGCTGCAATTTCTTCTGTGACAAAAGTCCAGCTTAGATGTGTTTGTTTGTGGACCATCTGATCATGTCAGTTTTAGCTTAGGGTCATGTTTTTCGAACAGGAACCATGACTTTTATGTGCTAAAACTTAAAACCAGCTGTCCTAATGTGAAGCCTAATAACAATTCCAATATATCTAGTAATAGCATGAAATAAATCCTTTTCTTTTTTGGATTATGCATGAAATAAATTCAAAGTTAGGAGGTGGTTATGATCAAATATGTGATTGAAATTCAAAATCAACTTAATTTCCTTAATAACATATATCTGTGGGTATTTGTAGTACTTAGAATTATGATTAAATTTATCACTTTCTAATAGTTTAACTTAAGTTCTTGAGTCAATCACTCATTTAATCATACTTCTAACACATATAAAACTCTTTTTTATTATGTACCATTATTTAAAGAACTGATCAACTAAGGACTTAAGTCTAATTAGTGTAAATTATTGACTAATTCTCAAACCAGAATTTAGCAATTTAAAAAAAAAAAAATGCTAGGATACTCTTTCTTTCTTTCTTTTTCGTTTTTTTTTCCTATTATTACCTCGAGTAGGAAATTTACTACCACGACCATGTGACAACTCCGAGTCCACCGACTACTTCTTTCTTGGATGCCCAACAAGTACAAGCACTCCTGCTTATGTATCTTTAAGTTCTTGGATCAGCAACTGAAACAGTCACCAAGTTCTTGACATATTCTTGATTCTTGATAACCCTAAGTATGTGTGAAGGTAAACACCTCTAGATTTCACAAAAGATTCATACACACAGCATAAAGAACAACCTCAAAATGTGGCTAGGGTTTTCCTTCTTATACTTAAGACAAAACATAATACCCTACACGTCAAATGGGCTTGGGCTGAGTTTGAAAATTCTGCAGAAAAAAAATTTGCATGACTTTCAATTGATCGAGTCTAATTTTCGATCGATCGAGTTAGGAAAATTTACATAGTAAATCCTGCAGAACACTCGATTCCAACTTTACATATAAGTACACTTTGAGCAAGTCTAAACAAGACTAAAACATTTTGATCATGGTTTGCCAACATTATAAATTGAAATTCTAATACATTAGTTCCTAATTTCTTAGAACCTAACATTATCTATTCTTTGGTAATATTAGGGAAGATTCTCCTTTTTTTTTTTTTTTTTAATGGAGGATCATGTTATCAGTTAATTGGACCTTTTTTGCCAAAAAGAAGAATGAAAGCAAATGAAGTATCTCTAATTTTTTTTTTTTTTTTAAATCCTCAAAGTTAATTATATTTAAATAACTAGTTGATTAAAAAGAAAAATAAATTGTGTGGTTAAATGACGAGAATGTCATGTACTGGTGAACAATCAATTGTCTGTGGCACCAAATAGTAGAAATTGATAACAGTTGTTGAATTGTTTTAAAGGTAACAACACCATTGAGTAAAGGGATACAGCTAACAATTCAAGGCCTTCAAACTTGAGGGCTTGAAGTTACTTCACTATCCTTCCAAAAAAAAAAAAAAACCATGCACCTAACAAAATTTTCTTTAATAGAGTTTTAGCTCAAAGAATATGACTGGTCACAGTGGACAGTGCCTCAGTGGTCACGACTCATGATGAAAGTTGAAACAGGATGCAAACATATATGCCAGCGAATTGTGTTTTTGGTGATTTAATTTATTAATTTATTTTATTAGATACGATAGAATTTTAATTTATGATATCCTCTTCTTAATAATTTTTATACATTATCAGGTTGAAACACTAGTTAGATTTTAGTGTAAATGGGATTTGAACTCAAATATTTTATTCGATGATAAAAAACTTTACTAATTGAGTGAATTAAAACCCATGTGGGAGGAGAAAATTCCAAGAAACACCACAGTTTGCCAATGTTTGATGAAGTCATGTATTTAAAATTATGAATTGCTGTTTCATCTTGGTCTTTCATTAATTCTTTCGTTAATCCATCAAGGCTCGTTTGTTAATTAGCTGGTTAAATTACATGCATCCTATGCAAGTTTTTTTTTTTTTTACTTTTTCTTTACAACAAAAATGGAATTGAATAAAGCATATACAAAGTAAAAAAAGAAAATATAGAGGAATTGAAATGAAGTGGATCTTGTTCCAAAAACTGAGAACTTTAAAATCAAAAGTTGCTTTCAATCACCTTATTAAAAGTTATTGACAGTGTGACTTGGTATACAAGAATAGATTCAATAATGGATTTGTAATCATTATTCAGGTTTTTTTTTTTTTTTTTTTTGCATTTTCATTATTGGGATATAAAATGAGAAGTTAATAGATTCAATAATGGATTTGTAATCATTATTCAGGTTTTTTTTTTTTTTTTTTTTGCATTTTCATTATTGGGATATAAAATGAGAAGTAGCCATTCCTTACCAAAAAGTGCATAATAGTTATTCCTTGAATCACAAATAATTCAACAAATAAAAATTTGAACAAATAAGTAACTAAGTTTTTCATCAAAAAGTTAATTAAAAATTTTCAAAACTGGAGTGACATTTGTGCATGTTGTTCTCTTATTAAGAATTTTGTATTTTTTATACTAGATTGTGTTTGGTTTGACAGAAAATATTTTCCCAAAAAAAAAAATTCAAATGTTTGGTTACATTCCTAAAAATATTTTAGAAAATATTTTCAAGTGTTTGATTACATTATTGAAAATTCTTTAGAAAATATATTTTATACTATTTTTCCACATTTTCTCATCACCCAAGTACATATATAATTTTTTTTTTTTAAAAGAAGAAATTTTTAGATTAAAGAAATCGTAATTAGGACTTGTAGTGCCACCGACGGCTGGCAACCTAAGACCAGAGATGGTAGTGGGGGTGGTGATTGGGTGGTGGACAATGGGGGATTGGGGGTGGTGATTTGGTTAATGAGTTTTGGTGAGGCAGAAATTGATTTACGGAAAAATGAATGTGTAAATCAATTTTCGCTATAAATACCCTTATTTTATGATCAACCAAAAAGCAATTTACTATTGACCAAGATTTTTAGTCACCCCAAACACCCACAAATGTGAAAAATATTTTTTGGAACTCAACCAACAAATCAAAATTGATTATTATATGAAAAAAAAGTTAAAAACGTTTTGTTTCTTGTTTTAGTAAAATTTTCAAGTATTCAATTAGCTTAGTAAAGTTTTTTGTTCTTGAATAAGACATTTGAGATTCAAACCCCCTAACCAAAAATTAATTATTGTCTTATTCTGATGATAAGAATAATTATATTATGAAGCAGACACTATAAATTTAAAATTCTATCTTATCTATAAAAAAATAAAAAAATTAAAGAAAAAAAATTAAAGTACCTGCATACAGTTACACTTTTTTTTTTTTAATGGAAATTAAACTTTTTCTAATTTTATAAATCCGACATTCTCACCATATGAAGAAGTTCTAACTTCCAACATTATATGGAATGAATTAGGTATATGACAAACCATTAACCAGCTGAAAATTGCGACAATTCTGCAATGGGAATCACGTTTTTTTTTTTTTTTTTTTTTTTTCTTTTTTTTTTCTTTTTTTTTTTTTCTAAATTTTAGTAGGCTGGTTTCTTGGTAATAAAAAAAAAAAGCTTATTTGTGAGTTTTGAGTTGTGACACCATAAAGTAGTATATTAAGTTAATTCAACTGTCTCAATTTTGTTGATCATTATTTAGGTTTCTAATCTGGGATCTCTAAGTCATTCCTATACCATACAAAGTGACTCCCTTTTTTCTTTTCTTTTTTTGTGATTAAATAATTTAGGTTGACCGAATCTTTCATGAAGTAGAAAATTGTAATTTAGGCCCTCCTTTTTATTTAATCCTTGTTTGAAGAATCCTCAATCACCTACCATTGGCAAATATGATTTTCTCTTTCGTCGATTCTAAGTTGTATAGCTGTATTAATGATGTATTATTAAAGAAAAGGCTGTCTTAGTTTTTAGTTTTTTATTTATTTATTTTTAATTAAAAAAATTGTATTAATGTTGAAAACGGATTGAAATTGTGCAAATTTCAACAAGTGATTCATTAAGCATAGCTTAGTCCCTAAAGTCACTATAGGGGCTAGGTTTGTGTACTACTATTGTTGAATGAGTGAATTACGACCCAACTAGCCTAACACAATAAATTTATAGAGAATGAGTCTAAGAACTAGGCTTTAGTGAGTGATACAACAACTAGACATGGTTACGAGTTGATTTGAATAACAAGAACATAGGCTAAAGTATGAAATTTTGTCCTCGACCCTCATCTGAGGAGCTTGTAGTTCTTATTACTTCTTCGGTGCTTGGTTACAAGGGCTTCAAAGAACATACAAATGGCTACTGTGTTTTCTGTTTCTGATTTCTTCCATTCCCCATTCCTGGAGGATTTCTTACATTATATATCCCATTTCAGTTAATCTTGGCCTTCTATTTGTTGACAATGCAGGTCACTACTCGAGTGCTTATCCCATCAGCCGTCTTCTCCAACCTTCTGTGAGTTGCAACAACTAATGTAGCACTGTTCAGGGGTCATTTCCTCATTAATGCGGCCAGAACATTAGTTGTGAGCATTTAATGCGGAGGTGACAATTTCTCTTTGAATTGCTCCTCCACCATGCTCCCATAGCTGATCCATTGTATTCGTCTTTCTTTTTGAAATGCTCTGAGAGGCTATCTTTGATGGCGTGCCGCTCTTCCCCTCTATGATCTTGGTTGACCAAGGGCAGGATTGTCCTCGGCGATGTTCCTCGGCAATTTGAGATTTCTTCGTTCGTCCTCGGATGTTCCTTCCTCCTTGGCGTGGGCCTTGGGCTCAGTATAAAATAGGCCGGGGTTGCCAAATTCTTATGCCCCACAGTCACAATTTATAGAAGCAAAAAATAATAAAGAAGTATGCTAATAATACAATATTTTAATAATTTTTTTTCACAACCTGTTAGAGTATTCGCATCAACTCAATTGTGCAAAATTTCTATTTATTTTAGTATAAGAACTTAATTTTTTTTTATTTTACATACCTATTTTTTAAAACACTTTATATCAGATTATCTATTATATTATATTTAATTCAAATATAATTTTTCTTGATTTTATTAATTTTTTCTCTTTTTTATACACATTAATCAGTAATCACCATCCACTTTCTTTCTTTATCCCTAGGATACATGAAAAAAAAAAAAAAAAATTAATGTCATCAGTGTAAACTTACAAGTTTGCTACACATGCGGTTATTGCAATAAACTTGTAAATTTACAAAATCATACATTAACTAATGTAGGTCATTTTTGTGCAAAAATGTATAAATTTTACATATATATTTTTTTCTAATATATACCCACTCATGTGAGTGTTCTTAAGGTGTTAAATTGTGATTGAAATCACATAACTTTCATTTGTATTCATTAATACTATTTTTATCATACATCAATCATAACATGAAATTCTAATTAAAAAAAAAAAATCATAACATAGGATTTCAACTATAGTTTTTTTTTTTTTTTTAATATTAAAAAAAAAAAATTTGTTGATCATTATTTAGGTTTCTAATCTGGGATCTCTATGTCATTCCTATACCATACAAAGTGACTCCCTTTTTTCTTTTCTTTTTTTGTGATTAAATAATTTAGGTTGACCGCATCTTTCATGAAGTAGAAAATTGTAATTTAGGCCCTCCTTTTTATTTAATCCTTGTTTGAAGAGTCCTCAATCACCTACCATTGGCAAATATGATTTTCTCTTTCGTCGATTCTAAGTTGTATAGCTGTATTAATGATGTATTATTAAAGAAAAGGCTGTCTTAGTTTTTAGTTTTTTATTTATTTATTTTTAATTTAAAAAAAAACTGTATTAATGTTGAAAACGGATTGAAATTGTGCAAATTTCAACAAGTGATTCATTAAGCATAGCTTAGTCCCTAAAGTCACTATAGGGGCTAGGTTTGTGTACTACTATTGTTGGATGAGTGAATTATGGCCCAACTAGCCTAACACAATAAATTTATAGAAAATGAGTCTAAGAACTAGGCTTTAGTGAGGGATACAACAACTAGACATAGTTATGAGTTGATTTGAATAACAAGAACATAGGCTAAAGTATGAAATTTTGTCCTCGGCCCTCATCTAAGGAGCTTGTAGTTCTTATTACTTCTTCGGTGCTTGGTTACAAGGGCTTCAAAGAACATACAAATGGCTATTGTGTTTTCTGTTTCTGATTTCTTCCATTCCCCATTCCTGGAGGATTTCTTACATTATATATATCCCCTTTCAGTTGATCTTGGCCCTCTATTTGTTGACAATGCAAATCACTACTCGAGTGCTTCTCCCATCAGTCGTCTTCCCCAACCTTCTGTGAGTTGCAACAACCAATGTAGCACTGTTTAGGAGTCATTTCCTCATTAATATGGACAGAACATTAGTTGTGGGCATTTAATGCGGATGTGACAGTTTCTCTTTGAATTGCTCCTCCACCATGCTCCCATAGCAGGTCCATTGTATTCATCCTTCTTTTTGGAACGCTTTGGGAGGTTGCCTTTGATGGCGTGCCGCTCTTTCCCTCTATGATCTTGGTTGACCAAGGGCAGGATTGTCCTCGGCGATGTTCCTCGGCAATTTGGGATTTCTTCGTTCGTCTTCAGACATTCTTTCCTCCTTGGCTTGGGCCTTGGGCTCAGTATAAAATGAGCCGGGGTTGCCAAATTCTTATGCCCTACAGTCACAATTTATAGAAACCAAAAATAATAAAGAAGTATGCTAATAATACAATATTTTTATAATTTTTTTTCACAACCTGTTAGAGTATTCGCATCAACTCAATTGTGCAAAATTTCTATTTATTTTAGTATAAGAACTTAATTTTTTTTATTTTACATACCTATTTTTTAAAACACTTCATATCAGATTATCTATTATATTATATTTAATTCAAATATAATTTTTCTTGATTTTATTAATTTTTTCTCTTTTTTATACGCATTAATCAGTAATCACCATCCACTTTCTTTCTTTATCCCTAGGATACATGAAAAAAAAAAAATGAAAAATTAATGTCATCAGTGTAAACTTACAAGTTTGCTACATGTGCGGTTATTGCAATAAACTCATTTATCTAATGTAGGTCATTTTTGTGCAAAAATGTATAAATTTTACATTTTTTTTTCTAATATATACCCACTCATGTGAGTGTTTTTTAATTTAATTATTGTATTGAATCACATAACTTTCATTTGTATTCATAAATACTATTTTATCATACATCAATCATAACATGAAATTCTAATTAAAAAAAAAAAATCATAACATAGGATTTCAACTATAGTTTTTTTTTTTTTTTTTTTAATATTAATTATCTTGATCATAGTTGTAGTTTTGGAGGTGGATTTCCCATTCCTTATTTATACTTATAAAGGAAAAGGGTTAATGCTTTTTTGACTTAACCTGGTTTGGAAGAATTCTAGTGTATTCGACTTGTTCGATTTGGCCAAAATATTTTAGCCTTTTAGTTTTCTGCTTTTTGTCTCGATATTTTCTTTAATATAATAAAATTAATTCTTTTGATAAAAAATTACATTTAAATATTTTTTTATAAATATTATTCAAATAAACTACCAAACCTTACCAAATTCCAAAACGGATTAATTTCTAATATTTAGATGTAAGTATAACTGGGTTTTTATTCAAGTTGTTAAAATCCAATAAATTGTATTTTAGAACATTAAAAAAAAGAAAAAAGAAAATTTTACTGTCGGTTCTCACGTAGAGAAAAGAAGGGACAACTTTCGACTTTGCTTGTTTGAGTATACTGACTTTTGACCATAAAAACTGAATTTTGAAAACAACGAGAAGTGAAAATGACCACGAAGTCGAAGTCGATATGCGCGCCGTGTAATCAGCTAAAGAAGAGAAGCTGATTGGTACTTTTTATTATTATTATTGTTTAGAAAGGTAATTACCACTTTTGAGTTTTTTAACTTCACCTTGCTTTTATTCTATCAAAACTGGACCCACCCGAGTCCCGACAACTTGACCTTGGGGTTTTTTATTTTTATTTTTTTAAGTAAATTTATCCTTGTATAGGAAACCAAAGGATTTTTCACACCAAAAAAATAAAATAAAAAATTCTTACCTTATCCATTAACCAATGTTAGTAGGAAATAAGTATATCGTTTGATAATTAAAATATAAGATATTATACCTCAAATTATAATATAAAATAATTATCAATTTATTGAATAGTTTGCAAAGAACTAGGTGACAAAGATTAAACCAAAAAAAAAAAAAAGGGTGACAAAGATCAAAGTATAAATCAAAGTCACTCTCTTTTGACAATTAAGTAGCTCTTTGGTAAGATTAGCGATATATTGATGTTATTTACGTACCATCCCTAGGATACAAGATCATTCACTGTGCAAATTATAAATTTGAAATTTTGAATAAGCCAGTTGTTAGCTTATACAATGTACCGAAAAGTTACAACTTATAGTACAACGTTCAGAAACTTACTTGTTTAGGTAGCATTAAATATACTTTTTTTTTTTTTGGTGAAATCATTAAATATACTTTAACTTAGAGTATAATGTATCATGAAAATTACTTGTTTAGGTTGCCTTTTTCTAAAGGCCAAACAAGCTACTTGTTTAGGTTGTATTAAATATACTAAAATACTTCATTTTATGGAGCATGTTGCTATCACTTTTCAATGTTTATATGACACAAATGTTCACTTATCACTTTTTTTTTTTTCTTTTATCACGTGCTTATTTTTCTTGATCCCATAAAAATTAAGGATCTTTTAGTATATTTAATGCAATTTTGACTAGTGGCTAAGGGTACCTATTAACAAAAGCCTTAATTAATAAGTTCGAAGGGTCTAAAAAAATAATTCAAGGAATATGAATAATCATTTAGAGATAAATAGATTGTGAAGATTATTTGTAAGTAGAAAATGGTTGAGATTGGATCATGTTGCAGCGTCAAAGGTTGTGTTTGCATTTTCGGAGGAAAAAAAATGTAATTTATTCATTTCAAGGTCATCTCAATGATAGTGTGGAGAGAAACTTTTCAAATTCCTCTATATCTTTTTATTGGATGTGAATTTTGAAAAGCTAACAGCTAGATTGCATATTTATATTATATCTTTTATATTTGCAAAATTTTAAGAAGATCAAAGATTAATAGCTATATCATCAATCAAATATTTAAATTTCAAGTTTTGTGGTATAAAAAATTATGCATAAAAAAATAAGTTTATTGATCTAATAGTAAATAACATCCGGTTTGAATGAAATTTGACATGAACATAGAGAACATGTAATCCAATAATTATATTTTTCAAATTTACATTCAATAAAAAGATATGAAATCAGTTTGAATAGTTTAGAGGGAAACTATTTCCTATCTCAATAATGTGCTCAATCTTTTACAATCCAAGTCTCATTGTTGAGGTGTTTATTGTGGGTGATAGAAGCGTAATGGAGTCTCACTTTGAGTAGTGACAAAGAGGATTAATATTTAAAAGTTTATAGTTTTTGGGCATCTTGTTCCACTTAATAAGCTGTCCTTTTACTATTGAAGAATTCTTTTTTTTTTTTTTTTTGAGAAGAACTATTGAAGGATTCTAGATGTTTAAATGGTATATTGCATGCTTGATATAATTTTGATTTTTTCAACATTTTGAAAATGANATTGATTTTTTCAACATTTTGAAAATGAGTTGTTTAAAAGTTATTCCTAAAAAACAAATTTATAAAAAATATATATATATTTGGAAACAAAAAAGATACCATTTCAAACGCTAAACACAAATCACACCCTTAATCCACAAGGTAGATATGCTTTTCGACCACCATCCTGTGCATTTACTACTTTGTTTGGTGTTTAGGGTAAAGAATCAGTTATTATTAGACATTCTGTATGTCAATATGAGTATGACACAATAATGTGAGCAATGTCTTTGGTCAGAACTATAATTTATACAAGTATGATATTTTGGTTCTTTAATTTGAACAATAAAAAGTGCATGTGTGTGGTGGCTAATAGAGAAAATTATAGACAAAATAAACGAAATATAAAGAGAGTTAGTTGAGGGCTTGAGAGTTGAGGCTATGGCTGATAAATGGGTAGAAATGTTTTTTGATTAATAAATGGGTGGTTTGTATTAAGTTATGCAAGGAATAAATGGTGGAAACAACAATAATAGAAGGCGATGCCTGAACTGCACTATCTATCAATCCCAAATAATTATTCTGAGAGAAGCGAGGAACTGTCGACATCAATTATTGTTCAGGACATAAACTCCTTAACTTCTTCCATGGCTGAGAACTCATAGTTCCAAAGTTTTCTGGATCAACAGGTCCTAATGGTAAAGCTCATGACATGGCTAAATGGCTCTAGTCTAGGTCCTTGTATATGTTTCTTGTAGTTGTCAACATGGCCCTGCCCAAAGATTTTAAATTGCCCCTTTTGCACGTAACTCAAAGATGTTTTAGCTAGCCCATGGCTTTTTTTTTTTTTTTTTTTTTTTTGGGGGGGGGTTTATCAGCTTAAAATTTACAAAGTTTGAAGTGCACTTGACTTAAACAACGCTTAAAAATTGTCCCTTGTATATGTTTTTCTTTTGGCATCTCACACTTAATTTTCCAATATGATGATGCCGGCCTATAGTGCCCATTTTGATTTGGTTTAAAACATTTTTTGAAAAATATTTATTTCATTTTCGAGCATTTGGGACAGTTGAAAAAAAAAATAACACAAATTTAGAAGGCCTTAATACACTATTTATCTTTGAATTTTAGCCCACCAATGATTTTCATCCTTAATGTTTAAAGAGATTACGTTTAGTCCCTAAAAATTTAAAGAGCAAACTTAAAGTGATTGTCTTTGGTACCTATTGAGTCAAACAGAATGATAACATGCCAGTTTTTGGTTTGACCATGTTGTGCATTAATAGCATAGAAAAAGAACAAAAATTTTAAATCAAATCAATTTCAAATAATGATCTCATTAAACTTTAAATGGATGTGAGATTCAATGCTTTGGGGTTTAGGGGAGAAAGGGTTTGAGTTGCGAGATTAGCAGCATATTATAATTTTCTCTAAAAAAACTAAATTGACACAATTAATAGTTGATAACTTGATATAACAAAGTAAATTTTAACAAGTAATTAAATAACCAATTAATCAAATTAATTATAACATTTAGAGCACTCTTCTCATCTTATACTTATCCTTGTTATGGTTTTTCTTAAATTCTTTTTAAAAGAAAAATTCATTTTCCTTTCAAAAGTTTTTTCCCCTCTCAAATTTTGCCTCAGACTCCCTCTCCAAAGAACACACATTAATCGCCTTCCAACTAACTCCATTATTATTATTTCTTTAGAAAGAACTAACTCCATTATTCAATGTGTATAATGTAATTATAATATATGTCTCATTTATGATAAAGTCAAAAAGATGGTAGGTGTTATTACTATCCAAATTAATGTCAATCTTTTTCTTTAATTTTTGTTATTTGATTTTTTTTGGGCACAACAAAAATTCACATCAATTTCATAAGATTCTCAAATTAGCGCAACATCTTGTACTTGGATTATTAAGGAAAAGTTAATGGATACTTTAAAGGTATTGGTTTAGGAAATATTTTTATAAAATTTTTAATCCAAAAAAAAAGTAATTGATTTTTTTTTTTTAAATTTATATTTTCCATTAAATTAATAATAAAAATTTCCTAAGATTGTCCATTAACAAGTGCTCAAAGGGCACTTGTTAACCTAACCTTTAATATATATATATATATATATATTAGGAGAAAGGTGGTAGGCTAATTATTTTGTCCACTACTACGTGAAATTTTTGCATATTGCCATGTGAATCACCCAGAAATCCAGGATTTGTGACTTTGGATGTTATGCTACGGTGGAAAGGTTCTTGTCATCCTAGCGCTGCAATATTCATAACCTGAATATAATTTTAATCCTGTTAGTGTCCTTTATAGTTCTTAATCCTAGTGGTATCTTTGCTAATTTTGCAGATGATGTGAACTTCACATATGGGTATCCAGTTCTTCGAAGGTGAACCATGCATTGGACTTTAGGATCATACTCGTGCAGCTCTGAATTCTTCCAATATGTCTATAACTGTATATATGGCTTAGGTTTGTAAATTTGATAAATGGGATATTGATATTTGAGTTGTGTTTGCTTTTTTGGGGTCATT
The DNA here is from genome assembly GCF_002906115.3 of Quercus suber. Taxonomy (NCBI): domain Eukaryota; kingdom Viridiplantae; phylum Streptophyta; class Magnoliopsida; order Fagales; family Fagaceae; genus Quercus; species Quercus suber. Next base: position 1,806,749 of record NW_027069513.1, on the reverse strand, counting down.
TCGCTAGGAGCTTATAGATTTTCCTACTTCTAGAACTAAAGGATGAAGAGTAATTCTACTAAAAGAAATAGATATAGGGGCTTCGGGGGTCAAGATACATATGTAATTTGCATGTCGTGGTGACTGTCATTTGAGCCAATGGAAGAGTAAATGAAAATATGAACTTTCTTAAGGTTTGTGTTTCAGAAGCTGTGTTCATGGCTCACTAAAAACAAGCCTGTGTTTATTAGCTACTGTGCTTGGCACAATAACATTTATGTTTTCTTTTCACCCACTCCAATTTATGTGTGCATGAGCACATGTCCATTTGGTTTCCTTCTCATGAATTTTGAGCATTGCGTGAAGAGAATATATATATATATATATAAGTTGGGTCTCAAAAAGCTAGAAGCTATGGTGGTATCAAGTGGTTATCTTGATTCAACTAACTCTCAAAAAGAAGAAGAAGAAGAAGAAGAAGAAGAGGAGGAAAAGAGTGGCTCTCTTGATTCTTTAAAAAATAAAAAATAAAAATTTAGGCTATCTTTTCTTTTACGCCAAAAGTGATTACACTCTTTTTGTACCAACTGGTTACCTTTTTATTAAAATTTTAGGTAAATTGTATAGTTCCCTATAATTTGGGTGTTTTCAAATTATATCCTAAATTTTAAAAAGCTTCAATTAAAATCATGTACTTTTTGAATAGTTCCAATTTGCATCTTCAATGATTCACTATTAACTAAAAGTAGCAGAAATTTACATAAGTTTTGGCTAAAACCTAGCTATCTAAAGATTATAAATACAATACATCCTTCTATGTGATATTATAAGACGTGTGTACAGTACAAAAGAATTGTGCAATTATATAATAATAACTGTGGGGGAAAAAAGGCCCAGCCCAACGTTATGGGCCGAAGGCCCATAGGAGAGCTATTTTGCGACTGAGAAGAGGAAGATGGAAAAGGCAGGACCCGTCTGGAAGTGGGACCCTCAGAAGGAAGAATTATCACAATCCGAAGAAGATATCTCATGTCCGAAGAGGTTGTAATCCTCTGACGCAATATTATAAATTAATTGAATGTGTGAAAGGCCAAAATGACCTTCCGAGGACTCCACCTGATCAAGATAAACTCTGAGTATGCTATGGAATGATAAGGATGGAGAAATATCTAAGAAGAAAGCTGCTACCATCGTATTTAATGCACTGCAGTAACTTTTCTGGCCGCATTTATGTGGAGAAGACCCCTGAACAGTGCATCCTAACCTACCGCCACTCACACAGAGTTAAAAGAAGATGCTGGACGTGACATGTACTTAAGCAAACTCATGGATGAGGAACAAGTGGACGATGGAGATGAGGAGAAGGGTGACTATATAAAGGAAGGAAGCTCCTAACAAGGAAAAAGAAAGAAAGAGGGAGTTTGATTGTAACCCTAAGATTGTTGTTCATCAGATAAACAATAGTGTACTCTTCGGATTTTTGGATTTTATGTATAAATTCATGTTGGCTTGTGTTTCAAAATTGTGATCCATTGTTATCAATCTCATACTTAACCTAGCTCTTTCACCCATACTCTACAAATTAATTGTTTTTGGGCTTGGGTCACAAATACCAACCCTACAATTGGCGCCGTCTGTGGGAAGAGCTTGAGTGTAAGGGGAAGTAGCAGCAGTTGATCATGGTTGAGCATGGGCAACAACCGGCGGAGTCTGGGGCATCCCAGCATATTGATCATTTTCTCAATTTGGAGCGGAGGCAAGACCGTGACGGCAGTGTGCATACTACACACACTGAACGAACTCAACCTCATGGCGGAAGTCACGTTTCTCATGCAGAGAAAAATAGTATGCAAATAGAGATTGAAAGGTTAAAAAGGGAGCTGCGTCATGCAAAGAGAAAACGTGCTGCCTCGCATCCTGATGACGACTCGGATGACGGACAAGACATCACCTATGAGCAGAGGTCTTGAACTCCAATCAGTGAAACTTTTTCATATGAGGATGAGCACCCTCGTAAGAAGCAACCTCAAGGGCCACCACATGGAGGGGTGGGCAATGATGCCATGAGTAAGGCTTTGAATTAAATCTTCAGGTCACCTTTCACGCGTAGGTCGAAGGAGCGAAGCTTCCTCGGCGTTTCAACCAGCCAACCTTTACTATTTACAACGGCAAAATCGACCCTGTGGAGCATGTCAGCCATTTTAACCAAAGAATGGCTGTCTATTCCAGGGATGAAACTCTGATGTGCAAGGTATTCCCTTCTAGTCTTGGACCCGTGGCCATGAGGTGGTTTGATAACCTGAAAGCAGACTCCATCGATTCTTATCAAGAGCTCACTCAAGCTTTTGGTTCACGTTTCGTCATATGCCGAAGGGTGGCCAGGCCCTTGTCTTCTCTGCTATCCTTAAGCATGCGTGAGGGCGAGTCACTTAAGGCGTATTCGGATAGATATTGGGAGATGTTTAATGATATGGAGGGCAACTTTGATGCAATGGCCTTGGAGACGTTCAAGCTAGGCCTCCCCACTGATCATGGTTTAAGAACATCCTTGTCTGACAAGCCTGTTACTAACATACGTCAGCTTATGGACCGTATTGAGAAGTACAAAAGGGTTGAAGAGGATCAGCAGCAAGGGAAGGGTAAGGATAAGGTTACCCCCCAAGACAGGAAGGACTTTAGGTCGGATCGTTATAACAACAATAAGCCGATGAGAGATTTTGCCGGGCACTCAGGCTCAGCAAATGCTCAAGCAGTTAATACAGTGTTCAAAGAGCCCGTTCATCAAGTCCTGGAAAAGATCAAGAATGAGTCATTCTTTAGATGGCTGAGTAAAATGGTGGGGAACCCGGAGAGACGTAATCATAATCTCTATTGTCAGTACCACCAAGACCATGGGCATGCTACTGAAGACTGCAGAAGCTTATGGGATCATTTGGACCAACTGGTCCGTGAAGGTAAGTTGAGGCATCTTTTGCATCACTCCAGTGGCCGAGGAGGTCAAGCGAATTCTGAGTCCGAAAAGAGGGATTCTACAAAACCCCCATTGGGTATTATTAATGTCATTTTTGCAGCGCCAGGGAGAACAGGATCCTGGCCGACAAAAGTTATGTCTGTGGCTCGGCTGCCAGTAGGAGATACTGACTGAAATCCAAGGAGCCCTAGACAGGCTGAACCGCCCGTTTTAGGCTTTTTGGACGAAGATAAAGCTGGGACCATTCAGCCTCACGATGACGCTTTGGTAGTCACACTCAGGATCGAGGGATATGATATGAAGAGGGTGATGGTGGACCAGGGCAGCACGGTGGAGATCATGTATCCTGACCTCTTCAAGGGGCTAAATCTCACGCTTGGTGACTTGACTCCATACTGTTCTCCCCTGGTCAGTTTCGAGGGAAGGATGGTTACTCCGAAAGGACAGATACGGCTGCCTGTGCAGACTGGCTCGGAAATAGTTAAGGTGGACTTCATTGTGGTAGATGTCTATTCCCCTTATACGGCGATTGTAGTCAGGCATTGGTTACATACGCTAGGGGCTGTTTCCTCCACTCTGCATCAGAAAGTCAAATATCCTTCCGAAGGGCGCGTTTGTGAGATCCGCGGAGATCAATCCTCGGCTAGGCAATGTTTGGTGGCTGCCATACGACATGAGCCTGAAAATGAATCCTCAGCTAGGGTGGAGGGAGACCTATAGCAGTTAAAGGGTCGGTTGTCACCTGTCGAAGGACAAGATGAAAGCGTAAAATGCGAGGACTTAATACGGGTTTTAGTTGGGACTAATCCTGAAAGATACTTTCAAATCGAATCTCAGATACCTCAGTCAGAGAAAGAAGAGCTAATTGAGTTCCTTAAAAGAAATGTTGATGTATTCGCATGGAGTACTTATAAAGCCCCAGGAGTGGACTCGGAGTTCATTTGCCATCATTTGAGGGTTAACCCTCTGAGTGTACCAAAGAAGCAACCTCCTCGGTGGCTATCCAGAGAGCATACTGAGGCAGTCAAGGAAGAGGTGATGAAGCTCAAACAAGCTGGGGCTATTAAAGAAGTTTTTTAACCCGAATGGTTGGCAAATACTGTGGTGGTAAAAAAGAAAAGTGGAAAGTGGTGAGTTTGTGTGGACTTCACAGACTTGAACAAGGCTTGTCCTAAGGACCCTTTCCCTATGCTGAAGATTGATCAATTAGTAGATGCTACTGTTGGGCATCCTCGGATGAGTTTCTTAGATGCTTTTCAAGGTTATCATCAGATACCACTAGCCCCAGATGACCAGGAGAAAACCGCTTTTGTTACCCCCATTGGTAATTACCACTATAAAGTGATGTCGTTTGGTCTGAAAAATGCAAGTTCTACCTATCAGCGGATGATGACCAAGATGTTTGAATCACAACTGGGCAAAAGCATTGAGGTCTATATAGATGATATGGTGGTTAAAAGCAAGGTTATTTCTGAGCATTTGAAGGATCTTGATAATGTTTTTGAGACTCTGAGGAGACATAAGTTGCGCTTGAACGTGTCAAAGTGCTCATTTGGTGTGGGATCAGGCAAATTTTTGGGTTACATGGTAACGCACAGGGAAATTAAGGTCAATCCTGATCAGATAAAGGCTATTCAAAATCTGCAGCCTCCTCAGAATCCGAAAGAGGTCCAGAAGTTAACAGGGATGACAGTTGCCTTGAACCGATTCATCTCCAGGTCCGCGGACAGATGCAAACCCTTCTTCTCGCTGATTAACAAGTGGAAGGGATTTGAATGGACTGAAGAATGTGCCTCGGCTTTCCAGCAACTTAAAGACTACTTGTCTCGGCCACCAATTATGTCTAGCCCTGAGCCAGATGAGGTCTTATTTGCCTATATCGCAGTGGTCCCCCATGCTGTAAGTTTAGTGCTGATAAGAGTGGATCAAGGCGTACAAAGGCCGGTCTACTGTGTAAGTAAGTCTCTACATGAATCCGAAATCAGATACTTGCCATTGGAAAAAGCCATTTTGGCCGTAGTACTTGGAACACGAAAATTGCCCTATTACTTCCAAGCACATACTGTCGTGGTGCTCACGCAACTCCCACTTAAGACAGTACTTCGAAGTGCCAATTACACGGGGAGGATAGCCAAGTGGGGCACTATTCTAGGGGCTTTTGATATCAAGTATATGCCTCGCACTTCAGTCAAAGGGCAGATCCTTGCGGATTTGGTGGCCGAGTTCACGGAGCCCAGCTTAGAAGAAGTAACGGTAAAGAGGGGCATGGATGAAAAATCGGTCGGCATGATTTCTCAACAAGATCCTGCCCGATGGGAAGTGTACGTAGACGGCGCTGCGAACCGAAAAGGTTCTGGAGTAGGGCTAGTCTTGACATCTCCAGAAGGAATCATCATTGAAAAATAGCTAAGGCTAGATTTTGGCGCGACCAATAATGAGGCAGAGTATGAAACCCTATTGATGGGAATGGCTATGGTCGGAAGAATGGGAGGAAAGGTCGTGGAATTGTTCTTGGATTCAAGATTAGTTGTGGGCCAAGTACAAAGGGAGTTTGAAGCAAAGGATGAAAGAATGCAAGGATACTTGAATCGAGTCAAACGTCTGCAAGGGGAATTCGAATTTTTTAGCTTGCTACATGTTTCTAGAAGTAGCAATGCACACGCAGATTCTTTGGCCACACTAGCTACGTCTTCGGATCAAGACTTGCCGAGAGTTATCCTCGTTGAGGATCTCCGTGAGCCCACTAGAGCAGGAGGGGATGCAGTCCAAGTGCACCAGGTTCGAGAAAGTTCATGCTGGATGGATCTCCTAATCAAATTCTTGAAGGATGACACCTTGCCAGAAGAGCAGGGAGAGGCTGACAAGATCCGAAGGAAGGCTACCAGGTTTTGGCTATCCGAAGACCGAAAGTTATACAAACGTTCCTACTCGGAACCATACCTGTTGTGTATTCACCCAGAGGCGACTGAGTTGCTACTAGAAGAATTGTATGAAGGAATTTGTGGGAGTCACACTGGAGGCAGTTCATTGGCCCACCGAGCCCTTACTCAGGGGTATTGGTGGCCGAACATGCAAAAAGAGGCCCATGACTATGTGAAGAAATGTGACCAATGTCAGCGATTCGCACCGAACATACACCAACCAGGTGGAGTCCTCAACCCACTATCTAGTCCGTGGCCGTTTGCCTAATGGGGTTTGGACATAGTGGGTCCATTCCCTAAGGCTGCAGGAAACAGGAAGTACCTTCTGGTCGGCACCGACTATTTCACGAAATGGGTCGAAGCCGAGCCTCTGACCAATATCCGAGACGTGGATGTGCAAAAATTTGTGTGGAAGAGTATTGTCACTCGTTTCGGAGTTCCTCATACCCTCATTTTGGACAACGGCTTACAGTTCGACAGTAGCGCATTTCAAAGTTATTGTAGCGAACTAGGAATCACGAACAGATACTCTACTCCTTCCTATCCTCAGGGGAATGGGCAAGCTGAAGCGGTTAATAAAGTCATAGTTAGTGGGTTAAAGAAGAGGCTGGACAACGCAAAGGGTAAGTGGGTTGAAGAGTTGCCACACGTGCTCTGGGCTTATAGAACTACACCTCGCAGATCTACTGGAGAGACTCCTTTTTCAATGACTTATGGGGCTGAAGCTGTCATTCCTTTGGAAACAGGTTTCCCAACTTTGAGAACTAGCTTGTTCAGTCCGGCCAGCAATGATGAGCTCTTAGAAGCAGGATTGGATTTGATCAAAGAAAGAAGAGAAAGTGCAATGGTTCGGCTGGCTCATTACCAGCAGAAGCTTAGGCAGGGCTATGATGCCAAGGTCGAGCTAAGACCCTTAGAACCTGGTGATTTGGTACTCAGGAAAGTCGTCGGCACTGCGAAAAACTCAGTCTGGGGAAAATTAGGACCAAATTGGGAGGGACCATATC